>NW_010922216.1:0-7625 GCF_000633955.1 Camelina sativa | reverse complement strand
CGTCGGTATATAAAGAGAAAGTTTGCGATGTAAGATGTGCTCTTACGGAGGAAAATAGGATTGCTAACTTTTGCATCTATATAAAATGAAAAGAAAGTTTTTGTATCATNCATACGAAACCTCGAAAATTAGTTCATGGATTGCCTCCACTTCGGTAAATACGAAACCTTTTTCAGAGATTATTTGGACCACGCAGTCAACATTCATCACTATCAAAGTGCCCTAAACAACGAGCTATTCGACATTAGAATAATGGAGCGGAAAGCACATTTACAAAAGAAACTTTTTACTTTATTGGTAAACGAACCGGATGCGCGCCTAATCAAAATTTGATCTCAATCACCCTGGGCCATAAGACCAGAAGCCTTGGAGTTTATAGAAAACAACATGAATAGTTTCAATCTTCATGATCCCCGCTCTCATTATGACAAAGTTTTAGTAGAGCAGACCCTTCGGTACTGTATCCAAGATGCACAACGAAACGGTCATCGCTCAGCTATATATAGAATTCCTCCGGCATTTCCTTGGCGGATAACTAGAAGTGAAATCTCATTTTCCATGTTATCTTATAAGTCCTTTCTTGTCGCAGTTGCTTACTTTCTTCGACTATTCTGTACCTCTCTCGATTAAAGACATTTGGGAGCTGGCTTGGCTTGATGGCATAATGTTTTTGGCTAGAGAAAAGGAGCCTTTCGCTGTAAGAGCGCTGGCCCTTGTCATGGTGAGTTTGGTTGCTTCCATAAAAAGGGGAAGTGGAGTGGTGAGGCGGGCCCCTTCATTAATGATTATTAATGATTAGGCAGAGAATAATTTCATTGGAGTTTGGTGCTAAGATACAAAGGTAAATGAGTTGTTTAATAGGTTTTATGACAGTGAAACAAAATAAAATGAAGGGCGGGGAGGGTAGGGGCGGATGTAGCCAAGTGGATCAAGGCAGTGGATTGTGAATCCACCATGCGCGGGTTCAATTCCCGTCGTTCGCCCATCAATCAATAAATGGACCATTTGTTACGGAGACACAAGACAAACCTAGAAAGCATTTTTTCTGCAAGTCATCTCGAGGCTTTCAAACGCATCCATCCAAGCAATTGGTATCCGCGAAGGCAAATCCTCAGTGACTTTTCTTTTTTCCGCAGCGCCATTCCTCGACTTGGTTGACCTTCGCAGCAACATACACAGTTGACGTGGCCTCACATCCCGCACTTGACGGTGGACTTCCTCACAACTCATTGGCAACAGACCGGGTTGGCCTTGGACTTCGACCGGGCATGAGAACACAACATCGGGTTTTTATTCCTCACTTCTTTCATCCTCGTTTATAATCGATAATTCCTTATATAAGAAGTTTATAATCGATAATTCCTTATATAAGAAGATTCGAATTCCAGTCACTTTAGATATCAATCGATAAAACGCCGCCCAAAGAAACTTCGCCGCGTGTGGACCAGGTCCTTTTAGGCGGTCCCGCGAAGTAGGTCCCCGGCCGTACAAGATTGTACCTAACTACTGGAATAGATCTTCTGTTCTTCTTTGCTTAACACATAGAAGTTCGTTCTTGCCGGTGGGGAAAAATAGCCTAAAAGTCATTGTTCTGAATTCAGAGGAGTCAAGTAAAGCACGCATAGGAATAAAGAGAAAAGTCCCCGTTTACTATAATAGGAATGTGCCCACGGGAGAGAGCGGAGTTCGTTGCTTTGAACCAGGTTTCATAAAGAACCAATCTTGTTTTCTTCCCTTGCAACCTCTAGAATGAGGAAAAGTAAGATTGGCCTATTCGAGTTTTGGAGGTCTGTGTAAAAGGAACATGAATTTCCACCCTTGTTTTCTTCCTTTCAATGGACTGTGTAAAAGGATTGGTTTGTGTTTAGCGATAGGTTGCTCTCAAACGATAGCCAAGTTTGATTTGCTGTTTTAGCCTGGGTACGTACACATACGCGTACTATAGAATCTAGATGTCTGATTGGTCTCCATAGCTTGATTTGCTTTCCTCCTAGCTGGATGGGTTTCTTGCTTTCTGCCTTGATTGAGAACCTCGAATCGTTGTTATCGTTTTTAGTAGAATTGGGTTCTTAATAATAGGCATGCTGTCTCCTCTTTTGATTATTCCTACACGCACGAGAGGAGCAGACGGTTGAGCGTTGATGGGCAGGTGATAAGATCTGTATTGGATAAGTTTCTTTCACCTGTACCATGATATGCCTGATTGGCTGTTTATAGAATTGGTCCAGGAATGCTGTCACTCAATTACTAGGTCTTCTTCCCACGTGTACGTAAATATAAGAGAGTGAAGGCTTTCACTAGCGCCTAACGTTTTAGCTAAGGGAAGCAGATAACAAGCGACGGAGGCGGGTAAGCGGAGGCGGGTAAGCGACGTATTAATAGTTAAGCGGCGGAGGTAAGCGGAGGAAGCGTAGGAATCGGTTACTCAACTGCCCTTAGACTAGTGTAGCCCGATAGGACTCCTTTAAATGAGTCCGACGGCTAACAGCTAATACCTGCTATCTCGGCAACTCCTACCGATCAAGCAAGGAAGAAAGCAACTCTCGCTGGAGGGACAACTCCAGCTCAGGCAGAGCTAACCATTGAAGAACTAACTGATAGAACTACAAGAAACCAAAGGAAGAAGGTAGATACTTAAGTTAACAGTCAAACAAAAGAAAGCAAATGAAGGCACAAAGAAGGAACAAAGGAACAGACCTTAGAGAAGAAGGAGAACAGTCACAGATAGATTCAAAGCTAAGGAGGAAACGAGTAAAGAAAACAGATGGCATTTTATATAGAGTATAGAGAAAGATTCTCACAATAAAAACAAGAAGGAGAATTTGACTCTTCAACCGGAACCCGCGCCTGTGCGCCTACCGAGCTAGCAACACCCCCTCTTTCTCCCCCACAGAAGGACAGTGATATAACAACCCTTAGGTTACAATCAACCATGAATTCCAACAAGGAGAAGCCAAGGAACAAGACATACCGAAGGAGGGCCTAGCTAGTCTAATAGGACAGGTAAAGCAATAATCGAGAGAGGCCTTGGCCTTTACATTTTTAGCATCCCGGGCTCTATTCGCCCATCAATCAATAAATGGACCACTAAATAGAAATAGGAGTCGAACCGGTGACGTGTATTCAGCAACACCGGAGAGGAACACCATAAGGAAACTTCTATACATATCCGGTAACAGACAAAAAGCACTACTTGAAATAATCACTGATAGAGCTATCGGAGAACAATAGAAACAAGGCGTACCGAGCGTACCATAGAAAGACACGTTCGCCCGCCTTCGACAGACCTTCGTTCCTAAGAACACGTTAGGAACTTCCCTCTTGATTGATAATTAAGTATAAAAGAGGATTCTCTTTCCAGTTAGCTATTAATCGAGAGAGGACCGACCATAGAAACTTAGCCGAGAGTGGATCACAAGTCCTTCTACGTAAGGCGATCCCGCGAAGTAGGCAACGGTGCCTCTGATCTTTTCTTACTACTGGAATGGGAATGGAAACCTTCTTTTCTTTCGGTGGGGAAAAAGACCTTACTCCACTTATACATTGAAGAAAGACCAATCCCAAAAGATGAGTGAGTTAGCCCACTTGAAGTAGAGTGATTGGATACCAAGCTATGGATTGTCTACCAAGCTATGTATTTCCCCCAAGGTATGGATTGGATTTCCCGCTGAAGAAGATTGGTCTATCCCCCGCTCAAGAAGAGTAAGATTTCCCGCCTCTAAATAAAGAGTAAGAGTAGATCGCCCGGGCTCCGAGTGATAGGCCTAGCGCGTACTGATGCCCCGGCTTGCCCCCGGGATGAGGCCCCTAGAAACGCTATTGGGTACGCGTCCTACGAATATGGTTTCGATCTCAACCGATTCCTTGTCCATCGATCGTACCTTTCCTTTACTTTTGTTTGAAACCGCACTTACTTGGTTTGTCTTCAGTCGTACTTAATAGAGTCTGCCTTTAGCCGTACTTAATAGAGTCCTGCCTTCAGCCTAGCTTGGGTCCGGTCCGCCGTCTATAATCTATTCTCTTCTCCTCCCTGCGTTCTGCCTTGATTGTAGAGTTGGAATCGCCGTTTTCGTTTTCTGGAGAATTTCTACCACTTCATTTTGTTGGAATTTCTCCCACTGAATTCCAACTCGAGGTAAAACAGGCATAGGAATCCAGGCATAGAAAGAGTAAAGGATAAGAGGAGCTGTGTTGACCCTAAGGGCTGATGTGAAGTCGGAGTAAAGTTTTCAACTGGATCAAGCAGATGGTAGGAGTATCGTGGATTTGAATCCCTGAGTGGTTAGTTCGTTAAGTAAAGAGATGACTTCCCAAGTAGTTCCCAAGTAGTTCCCTAGCCTAGTATTCCCCTATCGTAGTAGTGAACTATCAAAGTATCCAACTGAAGTCAAAGTATTCACCTGAAGTAAGGTTTCATAATGGTCTGCCTTTTTTTGTGAAATGATAGACTGTCTGGCCGAGTAAGGTTGTGAATGCGTCTATTCTTCTTTCTTCTAGGTCCCCTCCGGTCAAGTGAGCGAAGCGAGTGCCTTCTTAAATCGTCACTTTCTAAATGTCCTACTGTTGGTAAATGTAGTGAAGGAGGGTTTGAACGAGGATAGGACGTAGTCCGGTCGTTTGACCCTCCTGAAGCGGCTAAGGAATGCTCGTACTGCTGCTGTTACTGGGACGGCTAGTGCTGCCGCACTGTTTTCAGCCTATTTGGTTGCAGTTGCTGTTTCTGCCTTGTTTGGGCTCACTTCACGGTTCTTAAATCTCTGTCCTGCTTCTGCCGAGCTTGGTTGTAGCTCAGTAGTGTGAGGGAAGGCGAACGAAGAAGCAAACTCTGTTCAAAGCGGAGAATGCGGATGAGTCTGTCCACTTATAAGGATGAAAGCGAGGCAACTGTTAGAATGTCTTTGTTGTTTGAGTTTGAACTGTATGATCTACCTCTTCCCTTCGTTCATCTGTAGTTCTCTTTTATTTATTGTTGCTTCATATGCCGAAAAAGGAGCCGTCGGTCGAAGACCAAAGCCCAGTCCTCGGGGTCGCATGTCTGAGCTGTTCTTGGTGTAAAGAGTAAATGTAGCTCAGTAGGGCCTTGGTTCTTAATAGAGAAACTTGTGCCTTGACTTTCCTCCTTCCCCGCGTCCGTGAATGGAATGGGTTCTTGGCACGTGTTCATTCTTTTTGCTGGTCTTTCTACGTCTTCCTCTGCTGTTGAATGAAAGCTTTGCTCGCCTACGGTTCGGCTTGCTTCTTCCCCTTCACTGACTTCTACGACTAGCTACGGCTTCTTTCCCTTCTTTTAGCCTTAGATAGATGGGTCTCTTTCCTTTAATCTGCTTGTTTAAGCGGCGTATATTGTAGCTGTTCCTGATCCGAGGTGAGCCCGATTCGATCCCGGTGAGACAGCTTGGGGGTCTCTTAGACCCAGGGGTGACGATCAACGTGAGAAACCTTCTTCTAGGCTCTTCCCTTGGGTCATAGGTGAGTTCCTCAGTTAGTATCTTTGATAGCGAGGTAGGACTCGGCAACTCCTTAAGAAAGCACTGTGGTTTAGGTTCCTGAGCTAGGTTCCCAGCGAGACCTAAGGTAGTTCCGTTTGCCTGAGCCAGGATAAAGCTCTCGATTTCTCTTATGACTGGGCCCTATTGTAGTGGCGGAACCTTATGAGTGGTAGTGGAGCGGAGCCCTTTAGTTGAGAAGCCGCATAAAGATATGAAAGGGAAAGTAGTCTGTTATAATAATGGCTTTGAAACTCCCCCATCTTCTGAAGCTAAAACTGAAGTTGTTGCGCCAGCCTCCTCCCTTCAATCTTCAATTTCTTCGTTATTTCCCTCTCCTTTTGAGGGTTTTGGAACTACTTATCAAAGGAGAGCTTTCTTTGGCCTTTTAGTTCTTTCAGGAGAAGGGACTGGTAACCCTATTGCTACTGTTGTTTGAGAATACTATTGTTCTCTAAGTTCCTATTTCAGAGTTTGTGTTGGATCGAGAGGATCAATTAACACATGTGTGTTGAATGCGTGACATGGGAGTGTTCCCTAACCGTCCGGGAGTCTCTTGGGAGTATGCCCTACGGGCGACGCAGTGTAAAGGCAATCAGACGTAAGGTCCTGACCTGACTGGCCTAAGCATCTGATCGAAGGTTTAAAGTGTCACAGCTTCGATTCTTCTCGGGTGACTAGCTGAACTTCATGAAGGTTCGGATTCCTGATGAGCCCTATTGAGCGGAGCACTTTAGTTTCAAAGCCAATAAAGGTATATAAGGTACAGTAATCCGTTATAAGAATGGCTTTGAAACTCCCCCATTCCTGTCTTTTGCAGCGAAAGTTGAAGCTGCAGCGTCAGCCTTTCTTCTTCCTGCTCGAATTACTCCTTCTTTTTCATTCGCATACTTGACTCAAGGATCGTGTACGGTTGGGTGGACTCGGTCACGTTCAGTATGAGATCTATTACCTACCTTCTGCGCGCCTTCCTCTTCTTTGCCGACATCTCCTGCCGACATCTCATCGACATCACGCACGTAACTTATTAGATCGGAGCCTTTAGACGACGCTTCAGAAGTCTTTGATCGTACGTTCTTCGGCCCCAGATGGAGATTCTAGTGACCCATATGAAACATCACCGAGGGAGGCTAGAGATGATACACACCACTTGCGTCTTGAATTGCCCAATGATGAGGATTGGAGTCCTTTGGTAGTGTGTCCTGAGTGGCGGAGCAGTATACCGGCATTCAAATGCAAGGGGTGCAATTCTTTGTTTTGTTCCTAGATTCCTTTCATGCGTTTCAAGTGTCACAACATCAATTCCGTAGGGTTACTTGGTGAATCGGGGAAGTGTACTGTCTTATGCGCCTTAGTGCGATCGAAGATCACTTTGTTGCAAAGCCGGATAAAGGCATTAAAGTGGTTAACAGTCTGTTGAAATAAGGGCTTTGTAACCTCCCCCAACTTCTTCTGCAGCGGAAGTGGAAGCAGATGCTTTAGCCCTTTCCCCTTCTTTCGTTAATTGTTCCTCGTTCTCCTCTTCCTGATCTTGATCGATCAATCCTTCCCTGATCAGATCTTTCTCCTTTGAGAATGCCAATCCTGGACAAAAGCTGAGGGCGAACTATCATTATAGAGCCCTTTGGCCCACTACTCGTTTAAGTCTTTGAACGCCACCTTCCGGCTCAGATATTCTGGATCAGGGAATTCCTAAGATCAGAACTGGCCTAGGAGCAGAATTGGTTGCTTGACACACATTGCTGATTCGCCGTCGAAAACCAAGTTTGGGTGGTGAGACGTGTTGTCATTGCAAGATGTGCCAAGGGCCCTCTAAATGCTGTGGCTTCGAAGCGCGAGACAGCCATTTTGGTTCCCTGATCGTGCTGCTACCTCTGGACTATTGGGACTCTCCATTTTTAATGTCGTGTCAGGTCAACGAAGAAAGGCGAAAGAATCATCCACTTCTGTTGGAAGTCAAGCGGTCGAAGTTCAATGCGTTGTTGTTTCTGACGTGAAGGCAAAGACTTGTCTTCTGTGGTTGAAGTCCTAACTGGGTGCTGCTGAAGCCGCATAAAGACTATGACGCTGTTACTGTCGCATAAAAGACTATGGCATGCTGGTACTGTCGCATAAAGACTATGCCGAGCCCTCTCCCGA
>NW_010922215.1:6758-7627 GCF_000633955.1 Camelina sativa | reverse complement strand
TGTTTAGACGACACTTAAACCGTTTTATCCCCAAAGAGACTTAAATCAAAAAAACATACTAAAACCAAGAGAAACCATTGATTCGAAGCAGTAAACAGCTATATTGCTAATTCTAGGGACAAAATATGTAACAATACAATGCATTTGACTTATTATAAGAGTTCCGGTTGAATATGGAGTGTTTAGACACCAATTATACCCATTTTGTCCCGAAACAGGCTAAAACGAGAAAACATTGATTTGAAGTAGTAAACGGCTTTGTTACTATCTCTAGGGTAAGAATGTGTGACATTACAATGCATTTTACTAATTTTAAGAGTTCAGAATGAATTTGGAGTGTTTAGACAACACTTAAACCTGTTTTATCCCAAAACAGGCTTAAACCAAGAAAACAGGCTAAAACCGAGAGAAAACATTGATTCGAAGCATTAAACAGCTATGTTACTCTTTCTAGGGTCAAAATATGTAACAATCAAATGCATTTGAATAATTTTAATAGTTCGGGTTGAATTTGGAGTGTTTAGACACCACTTTTACCCATTGTGTCCCAAAACATGCTAAAACCGAGAAAACATTGATTTGAAGCAGTAAACAGCTTTGTTACTGTTTCTAGGGTCAGAATGTGTGACAATCCAATGCATTTGCCTAATTGTAAGAGTTCATGATGAATTTGGAGGGTTTAGACAACACTTAAACCCGTTTTATCCCAAAACAAACTTAAACGGAGAAAACAGGCTAAAACCGAGAGAAAAAATTGATTCGAAGCAGTAAACAACTATGTTACTCTTTCTAGGGTCAAAATATGTAACAATCCAATCCATTTGACTAATTATAAGCGTTCGGGTTGAATTTGGAGTGTTTAGAGACCA
>NW_010922215.1:0-186 GCF_000633955.1 Camelina sativa | reverse complement strand
CCTATGACACAAGCTTGAACCATTGATCACCTACCTCATTAAAAACCTTAGTATAGAAAACCTCTTGGGAAAAACTATACTTAAGGGAAAAAGAGTGTAGGATCTCAAGGTTTGGTGAGGTCAATGAGTCCAAGCTTTCAGTGTATGTACTCACACACTTGAGGGCTGGCCGCCTTGGTGAAAACA
>NW_010922214.1:6621-7627 GCF_000633955.1 Camelina sativa | reverse complement strand
GAGGAACGCCTGGCGCACCAATAACCTACTGGTGGATGTGGATTTCCGCAGTGATGGGTTAGGATCGATGCCCTACAGGGCCAGCTTGGGGTCCATTTGGGCGGCTAGCAGTGAGGCTAGTGGGGTCCACGGGACGGGTTATTACAGGTACTCTGCTTTATCCTTTGATAGATTTTATCTCCGATGAACATTTTTCTCCAGGTCACAGGGCTTTCTAGGCTGCTATCACAACTAACGTCGAGCTTAAGCATTTTAAAGAAGTTGTCAAGCTTAAAAGTGTGGAATACTGCTATGACAAAAGAGGTTGATGATCTTGAAGTTAAAAGGACTTGGGATGTTTTGCCCCCAGGTAAAATTGCTTTTGGTATTCAGTGGGTTTACAAGACCAAGTACAATTCTGATGGTTCGATCGAACGTTACAAAGCTCATCTTGTCGCTCTTGGTAATTGAAACAACCGCACCCGGATTTCCAATCTACAGGAAAAAATCTCACTAGAACCCCATAATTCCGACGACACAACCGGCATGGAAATCACTGCTTACAAAATTTTTCACAAATACACCAAACCCCACCTCATCAAGTTACTGAGTATGGGGTGGGCATTTCGGTTTAAGTTTGGATTCGGTTCGGGTTCGGTTCAGTTTGGTTTATTCGGTTTTGGTAAAACTCTAACCAAACTCAACCGAAGTTAGTTTGGTTTGGTTTCTATTCGGGTCGGTTTATGTTTGGTTCGATTCGGTTTGGTTTGGTTTAGTTTGGTTCGGTTTTAATTCGGTTTAAAAATCAATTAATGTAACAAAATAAAACTGATTATGGTTTTATAATAGTTAATTAATCAAAAAAATTAGAAAAAGTAGGAAATTAAAATTAAATACCTAATATTAAACATAATTAAATCTATATTTATATTTAGTTAATTTTATTAGAAAAGTTAAAAAAAAAAGTAAAATAGAAACCAGATGCAAGTGGTCATAGTTAAGATCACATATTTATAATTTTAATAAT
>NW_010922214.1:0-547 GCF_000633955.1 Camelina sativa | reverse complement strand
TTTTAAATAAATTTTTGAAAATGACACATTCTTCAATTCGTAGCAATTGTTTTTTCTTTTTGTAATGGCAATCCGTGATACTTTTGCCAAGAATTTATAGTATACCATTATGTGGAAATAATTTGGCATAACATCTCGATCATCTATTTAATGGTATTTGGATTTCTCGTTATCCAATTCATTTTTGGTCTGTTAATATACCATAAACCTCTATAAATTAATAATGTTAGGACCATCACATTTTATTAATTTATAGTAATATTAATTTATCTATAAATTAATAAATATTAAAATATAATGGAAATTAATAATTATTAATTTATAGATATATGTTTGAATTGTTTAATATAAAAAAAAATATAAATTGAGACAATTTTAGTTAAATAAGATTAGACTTTCAAATGTTATAAATTTTATTTTTTAAAAATTGAATTTTTAATGTTTAGAAAACATTATTGACAAAAAATTACAAATATTATACATATTATCTTATACACATGACATACATAACTAAAAAATTATGAATAATAATATAAATCATTGTATT
>NW_010922213.1:7112-7639 GCF_000633955.1 Camelina sativa | reverse complement strand
ACAAAACCTTGTCTACCCAAAGGCACCCAAAGTGTTTATCCTATCAAACTAAACCCAATTGATCCTAGTGCTACCCTTTAACTTTTTCTCTTCTCTTTCACCATTTTCTCTTTTGATTTTAAAGTCTTAGGAGAGGTTTCTTATATGATCTTTCTAGTGGAATGGGAGATTCTTACTTATTTGCTATGGTTTTCTTTTCTTCTTATTCTTAAGACATAAAAGCATTTTGCTATACTCTTCTTTTTCTTTCTTTCTTTTCTTTGACTGAAACCATCTTCAACAATATCATACTTCCCATTCTTTCACTAGACATTGATTTTACTTAAACACATTCCCCTCCTAAAGACTCTAACCTTTTCTTTCTCTTTTCCTCTTTTCTTTTCTTTCTTTTTCAAACAACCAAATCCCAAACCCAACAATGAAATCACCTAGTCCTATCTAGTTTGGAAAATGCAAACTAGAACTACACAAGGCATTATTCTTGTCAGTTCAAACCTAACACTTTCTACCAAGCTCAATCCCAAAAT
>NW_010922213.1:0-739 GCF_000633955.1 Camelina sativa | reverse complement strand
CTGTCAAACTCATCAAGGTGATCTAGAGGATCCTCCATTGGCAACCCATGAAATTTGTTGGCTTGTATCATGGAGATCAATCCACTCTTGATTTCATAATTATTATTGGCAACTGCAGGAGGCACAATACCAGCTCTTTGGTTGTGTGTGTTAGGTGCATCCCCAGCACCAATGTTCCTTGCCCTTGGAGCTTGTTGATCTTGTTGCTCCATTAGCACTTGTTGTTCTTGTTCCTGAACTACTCTTTTTTGCTTATGTCTCAAACCATGTTGTAGCCTGTCGATGTTGTCAATAGGCCTTTGAAGATTGTCTTTGCCTTTTGACCTTGTGTGCATCAACAAACTCGAGTACAGACTCGAACATGTACACGGTCGAGCGCAGGCTCGAGTGGGTGGTCGAGTCGACTGGGCAGTGATGGCTATTTGTATCTGGCTTCTGACTCGATCAAGTGCTCGATCACTACTCGGTCGAGTGGGTGGTCGAGTGGGTACCTGAAACTCAAGACAGCCAAGCAAAAGAAGATTCGAGTACAATAACTTCACAAGTGTGTGAACGAACTTAATCTTAGACTAATAATGATCCTAAATGTCACAAAACAAACTCAAATGGGCAACAGCGCCAAATTGAAACACATATTTTTTTGTGGTGTGGGTGAATGATGTATGGACTGATGACTTATGAATGAATGGATGGCATGGTGTTTCAATTCCCCTTATGCAGTTGTAGTATAAGAGGTGTC
>NW_010922212.1:2205-7640 GCF_000633955.1 Camelina sativa | reverse complement strand
AGAATGACAAGAATGAGCTGATCCCTACAAGGACAATTACTGATCATAGGATGTGCATCGATTACAGGAAGCTGAATGCTACAACAAGGAAATATCACTTCCCACTTCCTTTCATTGACCAGATGTTGGAGAGGTTAGCTAATCATCCATACTACTGCTTTTTGGATGGTTACTCAGGCTTTTTCCAGATTCCTATTCATCCTGATGACCAAGAGAAGACCACTTTCACTTGTCCCTATGGTACCTTCGCTTACCGCAGAATGCCTTTTGGTCTCTGTAATGCTCCTGCAACATTTCAGAGATGCATGATGTCAATCTTCACTGATATGATTGAGGATTATATGGAGGTTTTCATGGATGATTTCTCAGTTTATGGGTCTTCATTCAAAAGCTGTTTGGATAATCTCTGTAAGGTGCTAGCAAGGTGTGAAGAGAAGCATTTGGTACTTAACTGGGAAAAGTGTCATTTTATGGTTAGAGATGGCATAGTGCTTGGCCACAGGGTTTCAGAAGCTGGAATAGAAGTTGACCGCGCTAAGATAGAGGTGATGACAAGTCTTCAACTACCAGAGAATGTGAAGGCAGTGAGGAGCTTTCTTGGACATGCAGGGTTCTATAGGCGATTTATCAAAGATTTCAGCAAGATAGCAAGACCACTTTCTGCTTTGTTGTGCAAAGATGTCAAGTTTGAATTCACTGATGAATGTCGCATAGCCTTTGAGAGGATTAAGCAGGAGCTTGTGAGTGCACCTATTGTTCAGCCACCAGATTGGGATCTGCCTTTTGAAGTAATGTGTGATGCTAGTGACTTTGCAGTAGGAGCAGTGCTGGGACAAAGAAAAGATAAGAAACTTCATGCAATCTACTATGCAAGCAGGACACTTGATGAGGCACAAAGGAATTATGCAACAACAGAGAAGGAGTTGTTGGCTGTGGTGTTTGCTTTTGAGAAGTTTAGATCTTATCTGGTTGGTTCAAAAGTCATTGTTCATACTGATCATGCTGCATTAAGGTACTTGATGCAGAAGAAGGATGCTAAGCCTAGACTTTTGAGATGGATTCTTCTTCTACAAGAGTTTGACATTGAAGTGAGGGATAAGAAGGGGATAGAGAATGGTGTTGCTGATCACTTGTCCAGGATTAGGATTGATGATGATGTCCCAATTCGTGATTGTCTACCTGAAGAGCATGTTTATTTTGTTGATACTGGGTTTCGGACTGAAGAGTCGAAGGTTTTGTCTTCGGATGCATATGGTGTCGATCGACACCAACCAGGTGGCATCGATCGACACCCTTTGTTTCCCGAAACGGATTGGTCTAATGATGGAGACTTAGCTGCTGTGGCTAGCTCCAATCAACCTTGGTATGCTGATATTGCCAATTATCTTGCTGCAGAGGTAGAACCAGAAAAATTCATAGGCTATCATAAGAAGAGGTTCTTGAGAGAGCTAAGGAGATATTATTGGGATGAGCCTTATTTGTACAAGCATTGCAGTGATGGTGTTTACAGAAGATGTCTAGCTGAGACAGAAGTTCCTGATGTTCTATTTTACTGTCATGGATCAGATTACGCTGGACACTTTGCTACTTTCAAGACAGTGTCTAAGGTTCTACAAGCTGGGTTTTGGTGGCCAACAATGTTCAAGGATGCTAATGAGTTTGTCTCTAGATGTGATGCTTGTCAGCGGAAAGGTCAGTTTAGTAAGAGGCATGAGATGCCACAAAACTTTATCTTTGAGGTTGAAGTTTTTGATTGTTGGGGCGTTGACTTTATGGGACCATTCCCATCTTCTTAAAAGAATCAATACATCTTAGTGGCTGTTGACTATGTCTCCAAGTGGGCTGAAGCAATTGCAAGTCCAACGAATGATTCTGCTGTGGTTCTTAAGCTGTTTAAGACCATTATCTTTCCGCGGTTTGGAGTTCCTAGCATTTTCATCAGTGATGGAGGTAAGCACTTTATCAATAAAGTGTTTGAGAAGCTGCTGAAAAAGTATGGTGTTCAACATTGAGTGGCTAGTCCATATCATCCGCAGACTAGTGGACAAGTTGAAGTCTCCAACAGGCAGATTAAGGAGATTCTAGAGAAAACAGTGGGTGTTACAAGGAAAGATTGGGCTATGAAGCTTGATGATGCACTTTGGGCATATAGAACTGCTTATAAAACACCACTTGGCACTACTCCTTTCCATCTGCTTTATGGGAAAGCCTGTCATCTTCCAGTGGAGTTAGAGCACAAAGCAGCCTGGGCAGTTAAATTGATGAATTTGGATGCCAAGACAGCTTCAGAGAGAAGGTTAGTGCAGTTGAATGAGTTAGATGAGCTGAGATTTCATGCATTTGAGAATTCCAAGCTGTACAAGGAGAGGACCAAGGCTTATCATGATAAGAAGATCATCTCCAGACACTTTGAGCCTAATGACCAGGTTCTCCTTTACAATTCCCGCTTGAAGCTGTTTCCTGGAAAGCTGCGTTCCCGCTGGTCTGGTCCTTTTACTGTTCAAGAAGTCAGACCATATGGAGCTATTGTGCTGTTGAACTCAAAAGGGGAGAAATTTACTGTTAATGGCCAAACGGTGAAACACTATTGGGCAAAAGCTGAGATACCAGACGGACACATTGTGCGTTTGGATGATGCACCCTCTGCCTAATCCGCTGCCAAGTCAAGCTAATGACTTAAAACAAGCGCTGAGTGGGAGGCAACCCACTGGTAAGAACTAATTATTTTGAATTATTGCTTTTTAGGATCACTAACATATTAATTTTTGGTTTTGAGTTTTATTATTTCAGAAAAAAAAAGAGAGTTACGGATACCATTGATCAGAGCTAGCATCGACCGATACCATGTAAATGGACATCGGTCGACACTGTTATGGACCGAGGCGAGAAAACAGGCCATCAGGTTTGATTTTATTGGGTTTCAATCGTGTGGGCTTGTGATCGAAAATGGGCCGGGTCCGACAAGGAAGCATCGATCGATGCTACCTTATAAGAGCATCGGTCGATACCACTTAAACCCAAGGAAGGACGATTAAAACCGCGAGACTCGTCTTCTTCCCCTATTCAACCCAAATTCGAGCTAACCCTAAATTGCTCATAACTCTCTCATTTCAGCTCCGTTTTGAGTGATTCGAAGCTCTAATCCATTCGATTTTCTCTCCTCTACCTGGATCTAGTGTCATTTTCGTGTTTTGGAGTGATGACAGCCAACAAGAGGACTCGCAAGAACGACGGTGAAGCTTCTTCTTCAGCTCACCCACCTTGTCAATCCGGCGGCCATCCGCCTCCGCGAGCTCCGGCGGGCCTTCCCCAGCCTCCACGACGTCCGACGACGGCCTCCACAACCTTACCTGATCTCTCTCTTCCATCTCCCATTCAATCAAGGTTCCCATGGCCAAAAGAAGAAGGTCTACCAATTCCAACTGAGAGAGAATGGCCTCAACACAAGCTTCCTGAGCTTAGCAAGCCTGAATTCATCAATAGACCAGTGGGAGTTTGGGGAGATTATGAAACAATGCGTTACAATGCATGGTTGGGAGTTGAGATTGAGCCTATAAGGTTTGTTGCCCCTGTCATTCTTCGTAGGTTGGGAATTCATGATGAGGTCTTGGATTTGATTGATAGGATGGGATTAGGAACTGTTTGTACTAGGCAGTATGATTTGTACCCGGATTTAGTGCGACAGTTCATGGCATCTGTTAGGGTCACTTATGGGAATGAGCAAGCACCAACTGCGAGAGACGGTCGATTGCATTTCTTCATTAACGGAATGCCTTATGATATCGATTTTGCTCATCTGTGTGATGTGTTTCGTTGGACTCATTATTATCAGAAGGTTGCTTTGCCTAAGCATTATGAGGATCTCTCTCCTTTGTGGTCCTACATAGGACATGGTCCGTATAATTCTAAGAAGATGCTTCAATCAGAGGTCTGCCATCCTGTACTCCGATATGTTCTTAGAGCTGTTGCTACCACTTTTCAGTGCAAGATGGAGCCTAACAAGATGAGAGCTGCAGAGCTATACTTTTTGAGTTGTGGTGTTGGCAACATGATTCCTTCCATGTCCATTGGTGAGCGTCGTGACCCTATGCTCCTTAACTTTGGAGCTGTTTTTGCACACCATTTGGTTGAGCTGCAGACCAAGCCATTCTCGGGTACTGGAGTTAAGAGAGAGGCTGTGGGGAGCCTTATTACTGCTATCCTTCAGTTCAAGAAGATTCCTATTGCTGGTTATAGTGTTGTCACTAAGAGACAGCTTATGGATGAGCCATATTTGAGGAGTGCACACTGGCTGAAACCAGGTTTGTTGTGGAGGTTTGTTGATGAGACAGGAGAGCACTTTGTCCGCCTTCCACGACCTGATCTTACCACCATCGCACTCCGCGGTGATGATCCTGAGCAGTTGCGTTTTCGCCCTTCACCAGATGACTATGTTGTTTATGCTCCTTCCCGTCGCCATCGCACTTCGCGGACTACTACTGATGCTGCAGCTGCTACTAACCCTGCTGGGGGTTTTGAGACTGGTTCTTCTTCTGGGACTGCGGCATTTGAGTTTCCAGAGCCATCAGAGGATCCCGCTACTATGGACCAGGGAGCTCATCAGACTTATGTGGTTTCTGCTTTGCGTGCCATCTGGAATGGCATGGCTCGACTCTCCCAGTGTGGCTGCATTCGTCCTACCAGGCGTACTAGGCGCAGGTCCCCTTCGCCATCTTCACCATCTGCTGAGGATGATGCGGATGCTGATGATACTGATGGTGATGATGGTGCTGATGATGTTTCTGTTACATTTTAGCTTCTGATCATGGTTTCTTTTTATCTTTTTCCCTTTCCTAGGATTGAGTCATTTTCATTCTTGCTTTGAGTCAGTTTGTGTTTGAAAGTTGTTTGGATTTATGAACCATCTATCTATCATGTTGCTTTTAACCTGTGTTTGTGTTTGAGTGCTTCTTAACAGAATTAACATCAAAGGATTGATCCAACAAAACACAACTAACTGCAACAAACAAGGAGATTCGGCCAACATTCACCATTCGCCGAAGGTGTCGATCGATGCTGCCTTGCATGGTATCGATCGACACCAATGGGTAACCCGAGAATCTGTTCACTTTTTCATTCAATTTTTCAACACATTTTTGTTTCTCAACTTTTCCCTTGCTTGATAACACTGGGGACAGTGTTGTTTAAGTCTGGGGGAGGTTAGTACTAACTACTTACTTGGTTTTTGTGTCTTGTGTCAAAACTGTATTTTTGTTTTATTGAGTCAAATTTTTTAAATATTTCTGTTGAATTATGATCTCTAACTGATGGTTCTTGTTCTTTGGCTAACACTCTAATGATTCTTGACTAAGCTTGACCTCAGAACTGAAGTGTGGAAAGACTATGAGCTGTATCAACAATCCTGAAAGCCCTTATTCAAAGGATATCTAGTTCAA
>NW_010922212.1:0-204 GCF_000633955.1 Camelina sativa | reverse complement strand
AATCTAAGAGTTTTCTTAAACAAGTACAAAATCTAATAAAATGCAAAAGGAATAATGCTAAAAAAGGTAAAAACTAGGTTTTTGGGAATATCTAAAAATCTGGACACTTTGGTGGCTGCAGGTACAAGGTCTTATATAGTAGGGAAGTGGAAGCCCTAAAAAAAGAAAAAGTCAAAGCAGTCAACGGCTCGGTCAACTCGACCT
>NW_010922211.1:7117-7642 GCF_000633955.1 Camelina sativa | reverse complement strand
TGCATTGTATTGTCACACATTTTGACCCTAGAAACACAAACAAATCTTTTTACTGCTTCGAATCAATGTTTTCTAGGTTTTAGCCGGTTTCGGGACAAAATGGGTATACTTGTTGTCTAAACAGTCCAAATTAATCCCGAACTCTTACAATTAGTCAAATGAATTAGATTGTCACACATTTTGACCCTAGAACCACAAACAAAGCTGTTTACTGCTTCGAATTAATGTTTTCTCGGTTTTAGCCTGTTTTCTCGTTTTAAGCATGTTTTGGGACAAAATGGGTATAAGTATTGTCTAAACACTTCAAATTCAACCTGAACTCTTATAATTAGTCAAAAAAATGCATTGGATTGTTGCATATTTTGACCCTAGGAACAGTAAAAATGCTGTTTACTGCTTCGAATCAATGTTTTCCGGTTTTAGCCTGTTCCGGGACAAAATGGGTATAATAATTGTTGTCTAAACACTCCAAATTCATACCGAACTCTTACATTTAGTCAAATGCATTGGATTGTTATATATTTT
>NW_010922211.1:0-444 GCF_000633955.1 Camelina sativa | reverse complement strand
AAGCGTTGTCTGAACACTCCCAATTCATCCCAACTCTTATAATTAGCCAAATGCATTGGATTGTTACATATATTGACCCTAGGAACAGTAACAAAGCTGTTTACTGCTTTGAATAAATGTTTTCTAGGTTTTAGCCTGTTTCTGGACAAAATGGGTATAATTGTTGTCTAAACACTCCAAATTAATCCCAAACTCTTACAATTAGTCAAATGCATTGGATTGTTACATATTTTGACCCAAGAAAGAGTAACATAGCCTTTTACTGCTTTAAATCAATGTTTTCTTGGGTTTAGCCTCTTTTCTCTGTTTTAACCTCTTTTGGGATAAAACAGGTTTAAGTGTTGTCTAAACACTCTAAATTCAACCCAAACTCTTATAATTAGTAAATTACATTGGCTTGTCACATATTTTGACCCTAGAAACACAAACAAAGCTGTTTACTGC
>NW_010922210.1:7425-7642 GCF_000633955.1 Camelina sativa | reverse complement strand
TCGAGTGCTGCTCGAGTTCATCCCTAGAACTTGTGTTTTTGATTTGTAATTGTCTTGTTTCATACTTGTTTCATTTCCATTGCATTCACGTAGTTTCCTGTTCATTACTTGTCTTGCATTAGTTCATTAGCATAGTTTCTATCTTTGTTCTAGTTTCATTATAGCTTCAAGTTGTTTGTTCTGTTTGCATTTAGTATCCTGTTCTAGTTGTTTTTAC
>NW_010922210.1:0-687 GCF_000633955.1 Camelina sativa | reverse complement strand
GCCTGTTTTGGGATAAAACGGGTTTAAGTGTTGTCTAAACACTCCAAATTGAACCCAAACTCTTATAATCAGTCAAATGCATTATATTGTTACATGTATTGACCCTAGAAACAGTAACACAGCTGTGTACTGTTTCGAATCAATGTTTTCTCTCGGTTTTAGCCTGTTTTCTCGGTTTAAGCATGTTTTGGGATAAAACGGGTTTAAGTGTTGTCTAAACACTCAAAATTCATCCTGAATTCTTACAATTAGTCAAATGCATTGGAATGTTGCTGTTCACTGCTTAGAATCAATGTTTTCTCGGTTTTAGCCTGTTTCAGGACAAAATGGGTATAAGTGGTGTCTAAACACTCCAAATTTATCCGACCTCTTATAATTAGCCAAATGCATTGGATTGTTATATATTATGACCCTGGAAAGAGTAACATAGCTGTTTACTGCTTCGAATCAATTTTTTCTCTCGGTTTTAGCCTATCTTCGGTTTAAGCTAGTTTTGGGATAATACAGGTTTAAGTGTTGTCTAAACACTCCAAATTCATCCCGAAGTCTTACAATTAGTTAAATGGATTGGAATTTCACACATTATGAAACTAGAAACTGTAACAAAGCTGTTTATTGCTTAGAATAAACGTTTTCTCGTCTTTAGCCTGTTTCGGGACAAAATGGGTATAAGTGGTGTCTAAACAA
>NW_010922209.1:7388-7643 GCF_000633955.1 Camelina sativa | reverse complement strand
TTTCGGGACAAAATGGGTAAAAGTGGTGTCTAAACACTCCAAATTTATTAGAATATGGAAGAAGAAGAGAAGCGGCCGGTAAGGCTGCCAACACGGCCCACATGACCTTACCGGCCACTCTTCTTGTGTTGGCAGCCTTACCGGCCGCCGCTTCTCTTCTTCTTCCATATTCTAATAAAATTCAACCCAAATTTTTAAAATTAGTCAAATGCATTGGATTGTTACATATTTTGACCATAGAAAGAGTAACATAGC
>NW_010922209.1:0-122 GCF_000633955.1 Camelina sativa | reverse complement strand
TTAAGTACTTTCTTGGGATTGAAGTGTGCCGTTCTCCGGAAGGCTTATTTCTTTCACAAAGAAAGTACACCCTTTATTTGCTTTGTGAGACAAGAAAGCTAGGAGCCAAACCAGTCGACACT
>NW_010922208.1:6902-7646 GCF_000633955.1 Camelina sativa | reverse complement strand
GACCCTCTAACGTACCTCCTCGTTGAACTCTGAACTACACACTCGCTACCCTCGGGACCTGCCCGACCATGACCACGACCACGTCCCTGTCCACGATCAACAACTCAAACACCTTTAACCACTGAACTTCCAAGAACAGAGGCTAGCAAGCAATCTTAACATAACACAAAAATACAAAAACACAAACTCACCGTGGAATCACACTGTAGGCTTGAAGAGGATGTTCTAGGACTCCATGCCACACACAATTGACTAACTCACATAATAAACCAAAGCATGCAAATCCCAAACATCTACAGCACAAAGCCTAGTGAACCCAAACCTAGAACCGTAAGGGCTCTGATACCAAACTGAAAGGACCCAACCATTTTTAAAAAAAATAATAAATATAAATATAATAATTAAACTACAACTTGTGGTCTCATACCCACTAGCCACCTAACCACAATCACAATCAACAGCGGAATAACAAATACCAATATCCAATAATAATCCAATAATAAACTAATATTATAACATAATCAATATCCAAATACCAAACAACAAGAATCATAGAACCAGCAACCTAGCAATGTTTCTAATGACTCAACTCTAGCAACCTAGCAATGCCAGACAACATCCAATTGAGTCCCTAGAACATCCTCCTCTTCATTGCCTTGATTCCACGATCTCACTTTGCCTTTACCTGCACCACAAACACAAATTGCAATGCATGAGTATTTTATAAACACTCAGTAAGGCAAT
>NW_010922208.1:0-1124 GCF_000633955.1 Camelina sativa | reverse complement strand
AAAAAGGTCTGGTCATTAAGTTTTAAGAGGTAGAATGTATTATTTAGAGTTTAGGATTTACAATTTAGTCATTTTGTATCTAGAAAACAAATATTTTTGAAAATGAACATAGAAAAAGATTTATTTTCGAAAATGCCCCTTTTTTTTTAACAAAGCTTTAACTACATGGCTGGCTTTTAAAATTGCTAGAAATAACTTTACATATATATACATTTTCAAGCTCTTAGACAAAATATTATAATTTCAAGTACAATTTTTGTTTGTTTCTTGACTTCATATACATTAGAATTTTTCATTCTATGTTAAAGCTATAGTTTAAGTACATTATAAGCGAGATCATCTAAACATTTACTACTAATGAATCATCAAATCTAATGAGTTTCTAAGAGATGCACAATCTCGATGGATATGATGTTTAGTGTAGAAGAGACAAGAGACACACAAGTTTTAACTAGATTCAGCAAATACTTTGTTGCAAATACTTTTTGAGCACAATTACAGTTAAGATTGTTTTGGTGAAACAATCACTTTATTCTATTAAATCCTCAAAAGAGGGAAGTACACACTAGCTACTTAAAACTCAAATAGTACATGAAAAGTAAATAAATATATAGGTTCAATGAGTTTCCAAAGAGATGCGCAATTTCGATGGATATGATTCAACATTGAAGATGAGCTTCGATAAATCTCTAATCAACTAGTGGTGAAAGACAGTTTGCAAAGTTAACAAGTAAGAAGTTTTGATAAGTTGCTCCAAGGAGGAGGATGAAGGTGAATACAGTTTCCAATTGCAGGAAAGGGTTTGCGATTCTCCAAAGATAATCACGTAAGTTTCGTTCATCGATTACATTAGATTCTTTATAATACAAATTGGAAACATGCATGCATGCATTTTCGAGTTATAATACAAATTGGAAACATGCATGTCATTTCGTTAGATGGATCTCTAATGGAAACGTACATGAATGGTATGAGGTAAGCCCGTCGGTGTTTTGTAATGCATTTTTTCTTAGAAATCAAACCATTATTTTTTATTTGGGTTTACAGTGATTATATAAAAACGCAAGCATTTTTGTTTTTTTTTTAGTTACAGAAAACAACATACAAGCAGACAGACAAGTTTT
>NW_010922207.1:7422-7646 GCF_000633955.1 Camelina sativa | reverse complement strand
GGCAGAGGAGACAGCAAGCATCAGCTCTATCATCTCCAAACAACTGAGGCGCCTAGTCCTGTGGAGTCTGTGTGTTTAAGCAGCACAACGGATAGGTGTGATAATCTCACATGGCATGCAAGGCTGGGACATCCTCATGCCAAGGCAATTGAACTGATTCTACCAAGTATGGCGTTCAATCACTTGGAGTGTGAAGCTTGTATACTTGGAAAGCACTGTAGGAC
>NW_010922207.1:0-319 GCF_000633955.1 Camelina sativa | reverse complement strand
TTAAGCATGTGTATGCTTTGGCTACGACCCGGAGTCTGGGTGCTCCTGCCAAAGCATCCACATCTAAACCCATCATCATTGATTCTGGAGCAACACACCACATGATCAGTGACAAGAGACTAATCAGTGAGGTTAAAGCAGCAACAGGGAGTGTCATGATAGCCAATGGTACCAGGATCCCAATAGAAGGAGTGGGAAACCTCAAGCTGTTTGAGAAGAACTCCACTGCCTTCTACCTACCTCAGTTTACATCCAATCTAATCTCAGTTAAGAAGGCTACAGTTGATCTGGATTGTCAAGTGGTTTTCAGACCAAATGA
>NW_010922206.1:7098-7648 GCF_000633955.1 Camelina sativa | reverse complement strand
CTCGAGTGGCGCCGCGTCCGCTAGAGGCGGGTCAGCATTGGCGTCCGTATGAGGATAGACATCGGTTGGTACGTCTGGTGCCTTGGGGTCAGGTTCAGGAGATGGAACATGGTCCTCTGGTAAGTTTGGCCTGGCCGGTTCGTTGGTGACTCGATCGTTTACAATGCCTAGCCGCTCAAGTATAATGCGTAGGTTTTGTGTCCGGTCGGATGAGGAGGTTGAGAGGCTGCGAAGTTCGGCCCAGTTGTTCTCATCATAGAACCCTTGTGATTCTACAAACTTGACATCACGAGACACTAGGACCCGCTTCATATCTGGCTCATAACACTTGTAGCCTTTTTGTGTAGTGGAGTAGCCAAGAAACATACTTTTAACGCTCTTGGCATCAAGCTTGTCTCGTTGTTCACCTGGTCGCAATACATAGCAAACACAACCAAACACCCTTAAGTGATCAAATGTGGGTTTTACCTTGTTTAATACCTCAAATGGGGATATGTCATGAAGGATCTTTGTTGGTGTGCGGTTGATGAGATAACAGGCGGCAAGTACA
>NW_010922206.1:0-383 GCF_000633955.1 Camelina sativa | reverse complement strand
ATGGCTACCAAGTTGAACGAAAGGGGGAGAGGAATGATCCTCCATACGATGACCCCTCTCGCTATCGTCGTCTTGTGGGTAAGCTTATCTATTTAACACTTACTCGACCTGACATTTGCTATGCTGTGAATCAGGTTAGCCAGTACATGAAAGCTCCAACAACATACCACTGGAACATCTTGGAAAGAATACTTCACTACCTCAAGAAGAGTCCAGGCCAAGGCATATGGATGGGCAAGAATGACAACACCGACCTTGTAGGATATTGTGACGCAGATTGGGCTGGTGATAGGACTGATAGACGGTCTACAACGGGCTACTGCACCTTCATAGGAGGTGATGTTCATATATTTCACCTTGTTTTCCCTTAGTTTATTCACAAC
>NW_010922205.1:0-916 GCF_000633955.1 Camelina sativa | reverse complement strand
ACTAGTATAGCTACTAGCTCGAGGATGATATAATAGAAAGGGTGAAACAAAGGACTTTTATTAAGATAGTCAAAGATCGTCGAATTACAATATAACCGTTATAAGCCGGGTGGCTAATTACAGAGAATTGTGCTTCTCAAAATGACTAACTGAACTATAGCTTAGAATCGGATTTACTCCTGACTCTTGCCCGATGTTACTTGCCCTTCTCTGCAAGCTGATCCCCTGGTATTTATAGCTGATGGGACGTTTCACCTCTCTGCCTCGGGATCGATGTGGGATTGTCCTCAAGTAAAGTCGGCGATCGTTCTTATCCGGGCCGTCATTTATTGGGCTGTCCGTCTTAATTGGGCCTTCTAGGAGCTTGATCGGCCCGACAAGTAGGATTTAGCCGGTTTGCCTTCTTGGGTTTTTGGGTTGACTGTTTCGATAATGGGCCTGCAGGAAAGCCTGTTAAGGCTGGGTGAAACCCATATCCAACAATTGTCCCCCCCTTAGTTCATTGTGGTCAGCCTTGAGCCAATGAGCTTGTTCGGGAAATATTAAGTCTGGCTCGTTATCAGAACGTTGGCCCAATCTTTTATACTCTGTCGTGGAGAGGGAAATTGGAACGTCGTTTCCTAGGGTTGCATCGTTTCGCACCCATTGTTACTTTAAGGGTTTCTTTTCCCGCAGCTTATAAAAGGAGACTTCTTGGGGTGCCCTCTTCAGTTCTTCTCCAGTCGCAAAAACCGAGGTAACCCTTCTCTCTCTTTTGTTGGAACCTTTCTCTTTTTCTTTTTTTTTATCTTCTTCCCTAGTTATCTTTTAGATTTTTAGTGTAACTTATACTTTCTCCCGATCGGGTTTGTTGTTGTAATTGTCGATTTGAATTCAATGTCGGGTTCTTGTGAGGAGTTTTTGAACGAGCGTTCGC
>NW_010922204.1:7177-7653 GCF_000633955.1 Camelina sativa | reverse complement strand
GATTCTCCGCGTCAGATGCTTTGCAAGCCGCCAACTCAACCCGCTTGGCTTATTTTCCCCCAGCAAGCTTACCAAAACCTTGAACCTTGCAATCCCTGTCCATCACCAATGATCTCCATCCACCACCGTCGCAACGATTAGTTTATCTTGCCATGAAGGCTTCTCGTGAATCTTAAATATCTGGCAACCATGCCCTTGCCGGCTCATACCTACTGCAGCTCCCCTTCCCGGGACTCCAGCACCACCGGCCACGCGATCCTGGCGCATCAGCCACACATTCATGACCGCACCGGTCATAAAATCCTGGCCCACCGGCCAACACACTAAAATCCAAAATTAAACCACCATCAATTCTCGAGGTCTACATCCCGTCATTATGTTTATACTCAAGTCCTAGGCATTGCTTGCTCCCAACTTCTCCACCCTTAGGTCACAACCTTCGAGCCATACCGATCTCACTCTTAGACCACCGTCTT
>NW_010922204.1:0-372 GCF_000633955.1 Camelina sativa | reverse complement strand
GAAGTGACTTGGCCTTAGACGTTTTGCACCAAACTCAATGCCTCGTTAAAACCTTCTCCGGTAAACCCAATGGGAAAAACCCGGAGTAAGGAAAAAGAGTAAAAATCCGTGCTTAAGTGACTTTGTTGTCTTCACTCTTGGGTAAGAGTGAAGACCAAGCGAACTGAGTCTCCGAGGTCTTCATAGATCGGTGGACGTTGGGTGAATGACCGGACGAACAGGTTGAGCCGTTGCTTGGCCGCCTTTGCTGAACTCCTGGAACATGTCATGGCTCCGGGAAGGATCGATGGTGCTTTGGCGGCATCCGAAGTGGTTGTCTTGGCCACGTCCGATGCCTCTTGGTCAGGCGTCTCGGTCGCGTCCGGCGTGTCT
>NW_010922203.1:6186-7657 GCF_000633955.1 Camelina sativa | reverse complement strand
AACATCTTCAAGAACACCATCAGGAATGCGAATTGAGCGATCCGCAATTGATAAGAGTGATCTTGGTAGGCTTGAAGTCTGTCATTCCCAGGCTGAGAGCTACCAATTTTGGCATTAAGTTGACACTAGAACCAAGATCACACAAAGTTCTAGCAAATCTGTCAGTGAATATTGTACAATCAAGAACAAAACTACCTGGATCAGGACGCTTTTCTAGGATCTTGTTCTGGATAATAGCACTGACTTGAGCTGATATCATCATGACTCCTTGCTCAACATTCAAGTCCTTAGTTACCATCCTCTTGACATATCTCCATAGCATTGGAGAAGTCTTAACAGCATCAATCAAAGGTAGCTCAACAATAAGCTTGACCATCATTGCTTTTCATTTAGCATCATCTAGCTCTTGTTTGGACTTCCTTGGATTCTTGGGGGAAAGGAACCTTGGGTTTGTAAACTCTTTCAGCAACTGGAGTGGAAGATGTGGCTTTCTGGGTTTCTGCCCGTGGTTGATGTCGATCGGTACCCATGTGGCATCGATCGATGCTATCTTATGGTGTAGAAACCATGGTTTCGGGTGGACAGGGTGTCGACAGATGCTCATCAGTGTTGGTCGGCACTGGGGTATAGAATGGAGTTGTTTGCCACTTCTCAAGGTCACTGCATTGCATGAATGCTTGGGATTTGATTCAGTTCTCCCAGGGAGAAATCCCTCTTGCCTCTTGACAGATCCAGATATTTGTGCAACCTGACTTTCCAGCTTTTTGACATGAATGTTCAATGCTTCAAACTTCCCATTAAGCTTAGTGTAGACATTGTCAAGCTTCCCATTGAAAGTCACTGTCATTTGCTCCTGACCTTGCAAAAGCTGCTCAAGTATAGCTTCCATCTTACTACTTTCAGCTGTTTTTGGAGGTGGAGACTGATATGAATTGTTGCCATAATTCCTTGTATATCCACTACTTTTTTGCTGCTTTTGATAATCAGGTTTAGGTGTGAAACCAGAAGAATTTCCTTGAAAGTTACTGCGCTGGCTGTTTCCACTGTAAGGCCTGCTACCTTGCTGATTACCAAACCGCTGACCTTGATTTTCATAGACATAGTTCACATCCTCTTCTTCATGCCCTTTCTCAGGTTCTAGTTCAAAAGTTTCAACTTCAGCAGCAAAGTGAACTGATTTCTTGCCAACTAAAAGGTTATGAACTGAATCCAGCTTTGCATTCACTGAAGCAAGCTGATTGGCATCAAATCCTCCATGTATTCTCTTTCTTTCAGCATCAGCTCTCTTAGTATTGTTACTGGATGCTAGGTTCTCAATCAAATTCTCAGCTTCATCTGGGAATTTTGTCTTGAATTTTCCATGACTTGCAGCATCCAAAGCCAGCTGATATTCCCAGTCAATTCCTCTGAAAAAGATACTTAACAGCTGCACTCTTGAAAACCCATGGTGTGGACAGTCCTTTTGATATGC
>NW_010922203.1:0-713 GCF_000633955.1 Camelina sativa | reverse complement strand
TTGAGCTGATCTCTAGACATACTATTCTAAGACATGTTTAATCCACTCTCATGGCAAGAAACAATCAAACCTATGCATTTCTAGACTTGTTCTCACAAAGAAAAGAATCTACACAAGCAGGCATTAAGCAATACATCTCAAACCAAACAAGACTTCTAATCTCTTAGCAAGCCTAATGGTAAGCTCTAGATCTAGCCTTATCTATGCTCCTTAGACATTGGTGTGATGCTAAGATGCTTGAAATCAAACCCTACCTTCTCAGATATAGGATCAGCATTAAGATCATCTAGCCTAGAAGAGATCTACAACAATCAAGCTTGACCAAATCAAACAAACCACAAGATCAACCCAGCCTAACCCATCCTCAAGGTCCTAAACAAACTACTCACAAGAACACATGGTGAAATATGTCAAAAACCCAGAAAATAATGAAACTTGCATCATTAGAAAGATGAAACAGAGATCTACAATATTGATGAAGGAATAAAACTCGAAATCTTAATACTTTGAAAGTTATGAAACAAACAAAATATAAGAATCTAGTCTTTCTCTCTCAAACAAGTACAAAATCTAAAATAAAAGAAAAGTGCAAAAGGAATCAAATCTAAAAAAGGTAAAAACTAGGTTTTAGACTCTCTAAAAAGTTGGGCTCTTTGGTGGCTGCATGTACAAGGGCTTTTTATAGGAGATGAGGTGGAAGCCCTAAAAATACA
>NW_010922202.1:7390-7660 GCF_000633955.1 Camelina sativa | reverse complement strand
TTCACACTCTATATTGTGTAGAATATACATTTTGTTAGTCTACAGAAGTAAAACTAAATTAAAAACTCTTAAGGCTAGCGAAATGAACCAGAAAATCCATAAGAGAAACACAAATTCAAAGCCAATAATGGTAGGGAAATTTTTCTCTTTTGAAAAATTAAAACTCTCTTGTGCCTACTAAATTGCAAAACAGTATGTTCAAGAACTTGGGTAGCATTTAAGATCATATAATCGGTTATATAAATTAAAATATAATTTACAGTAGAAAAT
>NW_010922202.1:0-903 GCF_000633955.1 Camelina sativa | reverse complement strand
ATGGAAAAGTATATAACTCCCTCAAAATCCTAAGAACTTTATTCTTCTCGGATAGAAATGAGGAGAAAAAAAATTCATATGTAACTAGACATATCAAAAAAAAAATAACTACAATAAAAAAAAACACTAGAACTACTAGTCATGGATAAATATAAATAGACAGTCTTGTTTAGGAACAAACGGAGAAATAACTATACGTGAGGAGAAATTACATTAAAAATATACATAGCTAAATATTTAATGATCTCAATAAAATTATTATAAAAATCTTAATATAGATGAAGTTGTGAGATAAAAGTCCTACACCCTTAGGGTTAGACATAACTGTGATTGCACAATTTTTTTTTCACACTCTATATTGTGTAGAATATACGTTTTGTTACTCTACAGAAACAAAACTAAATTAAAAACTCTTAAGGCTAGCGAAATGAACCAGAAAATCCATAAGAGAAACACAAATTCAAAGCCAATAATGGTAGGAAAAATTTTCTCTTTCGAAAAACTAAAACTCTCTTGTGCCTACTAAATTGCAAAACAGTATGTTCAAGAACTTGTGTAGCATTTAAGATCATATAATCGGTTATATAAATTAAAATATAATTTACTGTAGGAAATTATTTTTAAAGTATGTCTTTTTAATATTTTTTTAAGGTAAAGGAAATATTTACAAATCAACGCTTTTGATTGTTTGATATATAAGTCTATAACCAAATGGCTAAATTAAAGCTTCATAAATGTAATAAAAGAAATAACTGTATCTAAGTAAATGTCATGTTTAAAGACTATCATTCATATCTATAAATAGAGTAAGGATATTCAATCGGAGAATAAAACATAAACAAAAAGTTCTTTTTTCTTCCTTCACCAAAAAAGAACAATCAATTTAAAAGTTTAAAAACATAT
>NW_010922201.1:7320-7666 GCF_000633955.1 Camelina sativa | reverse complement strand
TTTTCATTTGCGTATCCAGATTCCTCTTGCTTCTCGCACTTCTTCCACACACAACAACGTGTTGGCTCGTCAGCCAATCCTGATCTACCCGCATTCTGCGCCCGTAGACCACCACACAACTACAAGGATCTCTCCTTGCACGAATCTCTGCGGCTCACCGCATCTACGTGCCCTTGGCACCTATCTCCTTACACTTATTTTATCACAACAAAACTTGCATTCACGCAATCACGCCATCATCAATCAACACGCATAAAATATCCATTTTAGTTCAATACCTAACTCTAAGATACTAATTCTCTTCCTTAAACTTTTAATATATATATATATATATATATATATATAT
>NW_010922201.1:0-162 GCF_000633955.1 Camelina sativa | reverse complement strand
CTCTTGGACCACAATCCTCAAGATCTCGGTATCAGGGGAACTACTCATCCCCTCAGGGGAACATCATCCCCTCTGCCACTCTCGGAGCCCTCATCCCCTCAAGCTATCGGTATTTAGGGGAATCACCATCCCCTTAGGAGCAACAATCCTTAACGACTATAA
>NW_010922200.1:7236-7669 GCF_000633955.1 Camelina sativa | reverse complement strand
AAATTCATTGGATTGTCACACATTTTGACTCTAGAAACAGTAACAAAGCTGTTCACTTTTTTGCATCAGTGTTTTTTTGGTTTTAGCCTGTTTCGGGACAAAATGGGTAAAAGTGGGGTTTAAACACTCCAAATTCAACCCGAACTCTTATAATTAGTCAAATGCATTGATTGTTACATATTTTGACCCTAGAAAGAGTAACATAGCTGTTTACTGCTTCAAATCAATGTTTTTTTATCGGTTTTAGCATGTTTTCTTGGTTTAAGCTTGTTTTGGGATAAAACGGGTTTAAGTGTTGTCTAAACACTACAAATTCATCCCGAGCTCTTAGAATTAGTCAAATGCATTGGTAACATAGCTGTTTATTGCTTCGAATCAATGTTTCTCTCGGTTTTAGCCTGTTTTCTCGGTTTAAGCCTGTTTGGGATAAAAC
>NW_010922200.1:0-768 GCF_000633955.1 Camelina sativa | reverse complement strand
TCCCTGTGTGAAAGAAATTTGATTGAGGATTCAAGATTAAAAACAAATAACAAAACACAACATCAAATGCATTGATATTTACAAGTGAAGGTGATAGTGGTACGTTAGGGATTGTGGAAGTAGTTGTCCACATCCATCTGCATGCTGTCATAGAAGTAGTTGGGGTCTTGTTGATGACTTGGAGGTGGAGATTGGGGCAGCTCGACGATGGGAATCGACCGAGACTCGGTCGAGTACGTGCTCGAGTGGGGGGGTCGAGTACCTTGAAACTTGTTGTTCTCGGGTACTTGAGCTCCTCTTCCTCTGATTTGGCTCATACATTGAAGCCCTAGCTGGTTCCACAGGGTTCGCAACTCTAGAAAGTGGTCTAGTTGAGCTACTCCTTCTCAAAGGTCTTGGTNTGGTGTAGGTGAAGAATTCCCACTCTTCAACTCAGCTATCTCCTTCTTTAAGCCCTTGATAGACTTAGCCATGTTGGTCACCTTCTTCTTCAGCTTATCAAACCTCTTCCCATGCCATTTGTTCCATTTTTGCAAAAGAGTTAATCTCTTGGTAGTCTCCCTCACTCCTCTACTATCTCTTGGGTTGAGCTCATAATCCTCAAAGTAAAATTGCTCCTCCCCATCAGCCATTTGTGCATTCCCAGCTCCCTCAACTCTAGGTTGAACTATCCCATCAAATAAATGCTCCTCAGCTGGCCAAAAGTCAATGTTGGCTCCTCTTTGAATGGTGGTGAGCTCTTGGTTAGGCAAAATCAGTTGCTTTTTC
>NW_010922199.1:7253-7674 GCF_000633955.1 Camelina sativa | reverse complement strand
TTCCCTTCGTTGGTTATGATTATCTGGGTTTGGATAATTGTGGTTGTATTCATTTTGTTCGTGTCTTAATAAACCTTTGCCACGGTCTCCTTTACGTCTTGTGTCTCTTTTTCTATGACTTTTCATCTTTTGGTGGTGTAATTTTGGTTACGGGTTTCCTATTTACAAGTAACGTGGTCGAGTTTTCAAGATTTGCAATAAACCCTTCATGTTTGCCCTTAATTTGGTTTAATGAATTACTGTTATACAAGCCTCGGTATTGGGATAATTATGGGATGCGTTGTAATTTTAGTTTGAGGTTTCGGTGTGTTACAAGATATGGGTCCTTATTGGGCTTTTTTCTTTGTCTCATGACAGTTTTGTTTCTTGGGCCTTTTATGGATAAATTAGTCTCGAGTTTCTGGTTATTTTTACCTTCCGT
>NW_010922199.1:0-351 GCF_000633955.1 Camelina sativa | reverse complement strand
CGCAATCAGTTACTCGAAGCTGGCAACAGCTGCGAGATTGAAAGGGTACGGAGGGAAGAAAGGCAGGCGATGAGGCGAACTCTCCGCCCCTTGGTTGAGGAGGTAAAGGTCACTTTCGAAGAGAGGGAGAAGCTAGCCCCGCTCCAGATCCGAGCAGCCGAGATCAGGGCTAACCGAATGCTGGTCGAGGAGATCTCCAGGGGCGAGATCCAAGATATGGAGGCCGAGCTCGGGCTCCTGAAAACTGATGAGGAGGAAGCCGACGAAAAGGTTTCAAAGGTAACTCCCCGTGATCTCAACCTCACTGCATTCTCAGACCTCTTGGCGGATACGCCCGATCTCTTGTGTAAC
>NW_010922198.1:7041-7675 GCF_000633955.1 Camelina sativa | reverse complement strand
ATTTTATTGAGATCATTAAATATTTAGCTATGTATATTTTTAATGTACTTTCTCCTCACGTATAGTTATTTCTCCGTTTGTTCCTAAACAAGACTGTGTATTTATATTTATCCATGACTAGTAGTTCTAGTGTTTTTTTTTTATTGTAGTTATTTTTTTTTGATATGTCTAGTTACATATGAATTTTTTTCTCCTCGTTTCTATCCGAGAAAAATAAAGTTCTTAGGATTTTGAGGGAGTTATATACTTTTCCATGTAATCATGAAACAACCCTTCCCGTTTTTTTTTTTATATACCTTAATTTACTAGTGGTCCCATACTGTAACACCCGCAAACCAATTTTTGGTATTTTGGTAAGGGTGTCGATCGACACCTTCTAGTGAGGCATCGATCGACACCAGTTGTGGCCGGTTTGGTCGGTTCAATTTTAATTTTCGGTTTGCGTGGTTGGTTTAGGGAACCCCTAAATCGAGTGTAAAAGAGGGGAAACGACCTAGGGTCGTGTTTTTGGTGTTATTTGGCCGCTTTTAGAGAAAAAGAAAGAGAGAGAAGTGTTCTTGAGCTTTTGGGAAGAGTTTGAGAGATTCCTTGCTGTTCTTGGGAGATCTAAGGCTGGGAAGGTGTTAGAAGCTTG
>NW_010922198.1:0-546 GCF_000633955.1 Camelina sativa | reverse complement strand
TGTTGGTCAGAATCTTCTTGAAAGAGGTGAGTGCATGACCATGGCTTATCTAAGCTAAGATCTCTAGAGTTTATGTGATTTGGTGCTTATGTGGTTGTTTCTTTGAGTTCTCTATGGTATTTCGTCGCTGTTTTGGCTAGGTTTGGCTTCTGGGAGTGCAAGGAGCAGATCGGAGAAGATTGGAGGCGAGATTCGGAGTTTTTGATCGAAGGAAATCGCTGCTCGGCAACGGTGTCGGTCGACACCAGTTGGGGTGTCGGTCGACACCAACGCGAGGACGGCTCGAGACTTTGGCGAGTGTCGATCGATGCCATGTGGAGGTGTCGGTCGACACAAACTAGGGTTTTCAGGAGTGTCGGGCAGGGTATCGGTCGACACCAGTATGGTGTCGGTCGACGCCAGATTGTCNCGTGAGTCTATCGCCTAGAGGTGACCTTCTGTAGATCGGTCGGAGGAGTGCGGGCCGTGGAGACGGTTGCACGGGAGTCCTTAACTGATAGTTGTTCGAGATTAGAGGACGAATCTAGATTGGTGGGGGAGAATTGT
>NW_010922197.1:7434-7679 GCF_000633955.1 Camelina sativa | reverse complement strand
GCCCTTTGGGCAATATATTGTGGGATGCCCCTTTGGGCCACATAACTGTCTGAAAGGCTTCTCTGTCCCCCCGTAGGGGCGAAAGCCAAAGGTTAATTTATTAAAGCTTCGCGCCCCTTCGGCCGCGTTGCGGTAATATAAAGCGTAGCCGATACGACGCACATTATATTACCGCAATATATTGCCCGAAGGGCTCGCTGTGAAGGGGCGAAAGTTATGTCTGAAAGCTTTGGGCCCCCTTTGGG
>NW_010922197.1:0-215 GCF_000633955.1 Camelina sativa | reverse complement strand
TCGGCAAAGCCGACCTACACCTTTAGGTGTTGCTGCACGTCTCTGTCTGAAAGCTCTTCCTGCGTAGCAGGACGCAAAGCCGACGACGCAACACCTAAAGGTGTAGGTCTCCCACTTTGTGGGCTTAGCTTCGCTAACCTTAGCTTCGCTAACCTTAGCTTCGCTAACCTTAGCAAAGCTAACCTTTGCCGAAAACAACGTGTTTCTCTTTCTCG
>NW_010922196.1:7075-7680 GCF_000633955.1 Camelina sativa | reverse complement strand
GGTTTCAAAAGTGCTTTCTAAAGATGGAGTTCTCGATGATGATGTGACTGACCTCTCCAATTGTGGAGATAATCCACCTGATGATAGCACCGGTGATCAGGTATGTTACTGCCAACCCTAAAATTAAACTTGAATCGTATTCTATGATCTTTTATCACGAGATTTTCTAAAACTGTAATATAAATTTTTTATTCTGTTATTAGGCAAGCCTGTTGCTTACAAGTAGTGAAGATGTTTCTGAGTCTACAACTCCTTCTTCAAAGAGATCAAGTGTTCATCCAGAACTTCCTGTCGAAACATCTTCAGCTACTAAGAAACTTTGTTTGGACCACATCAACGTTGTTAACATCAAAAAGGAGAAGCTCACAAAGGCTGAGCTTTTGGCTGCGGCAAAGAAGGCTGTTCCTGGGAAGGATGGAGGAAGCAAGGGGGCTGCTGGCGAGAAGAAGTGACATGGTCACAGTTACTGTTTGTTTAAGCTTTGACTTTGCAGTTTCAATTTCCTTTTTAAGTATGAAATAATTGATTCTATGGTTTGGAATCTCTTCATAATAATATCTGCTACTTGGTTTCCCCTTTGTTATCGTTTGCCTTACAAATTAATA
>NW_010922196.1:5474-6565 GCF_000633955.1 Camelina sativa | reverse complement strand
AATCGTATTCTATGATCTTTTATCACGAGATTTTCTAAAACTGTAATATAAATTTTTTATTCTGTTATTAGGCAAGCCTGTTGCTTACAAGTAGTGAAGATGTTTCTGAGTCTACAACTCCTTCTTCAAAGAGATCAAGTGTTCATCCAGAACTTCCTGTCGAAACATCTTCAGCTACTAAGAAACTTTGTTTGGACCACATCAACGTTGTTAACATCAAAAAGGAGAAGCTCACAAAGGCTGAGCTTTTGGCTGCGGCAAAGAAGGCTGTTCCTGGGAAGGATGGAGGAAGCAAGGGGGCTGCTGGCGAGAAGAAGTGACATGGTCACAGTTACTGTTTGTTTAAGCTTTGACTTTGCAGTTTCAATTTCCTTTTTAAGTATGAAATAATTGATTCTATGGTTTGGAATCTCTCCATAATAATTTCTGCTACTTGGTTTCCCCTTTGTTATCGTTTGCCTTACAAATTAATATATTTTGTTTTCATGAAGCTTATTTTTCGAAGATTATTTTGGTTTCAAACATTTTTAAGAACGTGATAGCAGTAGAAAGTTACATCAAATTGTTTGACTCTATATCTAAAAGAATTTAGCGTACCATTTAATATAATTAGTAAGAAAGAATTTCCGTGGATAGTATTTTATGTTAATAGTTTAAGATAATTAATCCTGACCTAGATTACTCTAAACATAAAATCTTTATAATTTATATATTTTTATGTATAAGTATAGATTTATATTCTTATGTATAAGTATAGAAATAAATTAAAAATAGAATTACTTGAAAATCTATGCAATAGAACAGTAATATCTACACAACTAATCTTGCACATAAATAGTATACCATGTTTGTATAAACTGAAAAATATATTTGCAAACAAATCTGTAACAAGACAACGAAAATCGGCAAATACTTCAACTGCGTTTGAGATATATTTTCAGTATTAATTCAATCAAAGAAAATTAGGGCTTAAATTACGGATTTGTATATAGATATTATTAAAACATTAAACAACATCATTGGAAAAGAACTTCTATCAACTTTGTTTTAATGAGATTATTAGTAAAACAAATTAGAGAGTGAAGAATGAA
>NW_010922196.1:2341-3592 GCF_000633955.1 Camelina sativa | reverse complement strand
GAACAAACGCAACTATCTAACATGCACCCTTTAATATGCATACACATATCTAAGTATATCTTGAACATGTAGCATATGACCGAACTCAATTATCACTAACACTTCCCCTTAATTGAATTTCGGTCTAACTCTAATTGTCTGTCAACAGTCATGAAGTCTCCATGAACTTCTCTTGCAACCTTCTTCCACTCACTTTCTTTAAGGAAATCTTTCTTTTTCTTTCCTTTCGCAACTGGCTGCATCTCCTTTTCTCTCTTAGGTAAGCAGTTTCCTTTTTTGCTTGGTTTCTTCCTTTGATCACCATCACATTCACATCTCTGTGACTTCTCGTGCGTGAAGTGAAAAATTTTCACGTCTTCTTCGGTTATCTTCTCAACCGGCTACTGCTCCATTTTTTTTATGAGGTAAGCTTCCTCTTTTAGTGCTTGGTCTTGGTGTCTCCATTTAATCACCATAAAGTGCTCCATTTTTTTTCTTTGAGGTAAGCATCCTCCCTTTATTGCTTGGTGTCACTCTTAGTCTTTGATCACCATAACGTCTTCATGACGTCCTATGCGTGAATCTTCTCCACGTCATCATCGGTTAACTCTTTTCAACCGACGTTTTCTCCATTTTTCTCCGAGGTAAGCATCCTCTTGTGCTCCATTTTTTTCCTTCAACAATCTACCTCACTGTGACTGTTAATTTTGCACACGCCACACCACTTCTTGGTCTTCCCATGGCGTCTCTTGTTTTGCTTGTTTCCTTTTCTCGTACCAAGCTTTTCTCCATAAAACGCACCCTCTTTGATACGTTCTTCTCGGAGACTTAAGCGCTTCTCATGCCCTTCAAGATATCTATCAACTCTGTAGTAAAGAGGGTCGATAGATACTTTGTTTGTTCAAGAACAGCAACGATGCTCTCGATCTTTTGCGGCAAGAAGATAACAACCTTTTGAACCAATTGGTAATTGGTCTTGTCTTCACCATGAACTCTTATTTTTGTTGAGTATCTTTTCCCTATTCTTCCAAACAGGTGACTACCTCCGTGTTATAGTCCTCCTTCACAAACTCAACCACCACTTTTTGCCAATGAACCTTGCTCTGTTTCATTCAACAGGACTTCTTGTGAACGTCTTTCTCAAGGACTCAACACCACTTTCTACTAATAAGCTTTTTTTTGCTTTCAACAGCGGCGACATCACGTTTTGCCATATTCTGGTTTAAAGCCAGATCTTCTCTTTTTGGCCGAGCACTGAACATATTATCATAC
>NW_010922196.1:0-517 GCF_000633955.1 Camelina sativa | reverse complement strand
TTGAATCAGAAATTCGGCTGATGGTCCAGAAAATTAGCGAGAGATATAAGAGACGACGTAAAGGTTTCAATGTTAAATCATTGTCTTTAGGTGGATCCAGAAAATTGAATTCAAAAGGTGACAATATATCTCAGAACAGACCAGAAGGTAATATTTGAGAAATAATAACAACAGGACCCGCTGTTTTTTAAAGTTTTGTTATAATCTAATCGATAATTTCTGATTCGTGATGTAGGAACTGAATATTTAGATCATGGAGATCCAACATACAAGTGTGCTTACTGTGGAGCTATGATGTGGTATGATGAGAGAGTAAACAAACAAAGAAGATCAAGAAAACCTAAATTCTCTCTCTGTTGTTTACAAGGAACAGTCAAATTACCATTCATCAGAGAGGCACCAGAGCTCATTAGAGAATCGCTTAGTAAGGACGATACTCTAAGTAGGCATTTTAGAGAAAATATACGAGCATATCCTCTAATTTTTCCCTATGGTGAAGATGGTTTCAGAATTGGAA
>NW_010922195.1:7244-7681 GCF_000633955.1 Camelina sativa | reverse complement strand
TCGAGAAAACATTGATTCTAAGCAGTAAACAGCTTTGTTAATGTTTCCAGGGCCAGAATGTGTGACAATCCAATGCATTTAATTAATTGTACGAGTTCAGGATGAATTTAGAGTGTTAACACAACAGTTAAACCCGTTTTATTCCAAAGCAGATTTAAATCTAGAAAACAGGCTAAAACCGAGAGAAAACATTGATTCGATGCAGTAAACAGGTATGTTACTCTTTCTACGGTCAAAATATGTAACAATCCAATGCATTTGACTAATTATAAGAGTTCGGGTTGAATTTGGAGTGCTTAAACACCACTTTTACCCATTTTGTCTCGAAACATTCTAAAATCTAGAAAACATTGATTCTAAGCAGTAAACATCGTTGTTACTGTTTCTAGGGTCCGAATGTGTGACATTCCAATTCATTTGACTAGTTATAAGAGTTC
>NW_010922195.1:0-819 GCF_000633955.1 Camelina sativa | reverse complement strand
GGTCAAAATATGTAACAATCCAATGCATTTGACTAATTATAAGAGTTCGGGTTGAATTTGGAGTGTTTAAACACCACTTTTACCCATTTTGTCTCGAAACAGGCTAAAATCTAGAAAACATTGATTCTAAGCAGTAAACATCGTTGTTACTGTTTCTTGGGTCAGAATGTGTGACATTCCAATGCATTTGACTAATTATAAGAGTTTGGGATGAATTTGGAGTGTTTAGACAACAATTAAACCCCGTTTTATCCCAAAACAAGCTTAACCGAGAAAACGGGCTAAAACCGAGAGAAAACATTGATTCGAAGCATTAAACAGCTATGTTACTCTATCTAGGGTCAAAGTATGTAACAATCATATGCATTTGACTAATTATAAGAGTTCGGGTTGAATTTGAAGTGTTTAGACACCACTCATACCCATTTTGTCCCGAAACTGGCTAAAACCGAGAAAACGTTGATTCAAAGCAGTAAACAGCTTTGTTACTGTTCCTAGCGTCAGAATGTGTGACAATCCAATGCATTTAACTAATTGTAAGAGTTCGGGATAAATTTGGAGTTTATACACAACAGTTAAACCCTTTTTATTCCAAAGCAGACTTAAATCTAGAAAACAGGCTAAAATCGAGAGAAAACATTGATTCGATACAGTAAATAGGTATGTTACTCTTACTATGGTCAAAATATGTAACAATCCAACGCATTTGAGTAGTTATAAGAGTTCGAGTTGAATTTTGAGTATTTATACACCGCTTAAACAGCTTTGTTATTGTTTCTAGTGTCAGAATGTGTGACAATCCAATGCATTTAAATAATT
>NW_010922194.1:4901-7682 GCF_000633955.1 Camelina sativa | reverse complement strand
GTGCGTCTAGCTTCCCAAGGAACACTTGATGTTCAGCTGGGAGGTGTATAAGAGAACAGACAGCTTGTATGGGATGTGCCATAGCTTTNCCATAGCTTGGTTGTTGTAGTAGACGCGTTTGTCCTTCCAAGTAGACGGATGTGACCGGACGCGTGTGCTCCGACGCGGCTGGAAGACCGATTGTGGGTCTGGAGCGGGCTCAGTCGATATTGGTTCCCCAGACGCAGCAGCTTCCACCTCAGGTTCATCTAGCCTACTGTTCTCCCCCTCCAGCTCTGGAGCCACAACATCAACCGGTATGTCAGACCGTTCGGGCAATGACAAGCCGGTACGTGAGTCAGGTGTAGAATCCTGGGACAGTTGAGACGGCTGAATGGTGGTGACTCCAAGATGATCGAGGAGGAACTTGAGACCCGTTGACTGATCCATAGGCGTCGCCAAATCTCTCAAGCCGGCCCAATCCTTCTTGTCAAAGTAGCCTTGGTCTTCAAGAAACTTGACATCGCGAGAGACAAAGGTGCGGTTGTTGACCGGATCAAAACACTTGTAGCCTTTTTGAGTGATGGAGTAACCAAGGAACATACACTTGGTGCTTTTTGCTTCCAGTTTGTTCCTTAGCTCACCTGGTACTAACACAAAACAGACACATCCAAACACCTTTAGGTGACTAAGTGATGGTTTAAATTGGTTTAGTACCTCAAAAGGCGATTTATCATCCAATATCTTCGTTGGAGTTCGGTTGATTAGATAGCAGGCTGTCAGTACTGCATCTCCCCAATATCTCCTTGGAACATTAGTGTGAAACATCATTGATCTCGCAACTTCCATCAAGTGTCGGTTCTTTCTTTCGGCTACACCATTTTGTTGAGGAGTGTAGGGACAACTTGTTTGATGTATAATGCCATGCTTTGCTAGGTGTTCTTTGAATCGATTGCTTGTATACTCACCTCCATTGTCTGTTCTAAACACTTTAATCTTAGCATTAAACTGATTGGTCACATAGCTTTGAAAGTTTATAAAAGCATCAATCACACGGTCCTTGGAGGGAAGTAAGGTTACCCAAGTATATTTTGATTTTTCATCTATAAATGTCACAAAATACTTGTTATTATCCCTAGAGACACATGGAGAGGTCCAAACATCTGAATGAACTAAGTCAAAGCAGTTTTCATAACATGTAGTAGACTTAGAGAAAACAGTTTTACAATGTTTTCCAAGTATACAAGCCTCACAACTAGAGTGATCAAAAGAAACATTAGGAATCATTAATTCAAGGGCCCTAGAGTGAGGATGACCTAGCCTAGCATGCCACATTGCATTCAAAGAAATTCCAAGACAAGAACTAAAAGAAACAGATTTTGGTGAACTTGGTGAACTATCTTCAAGAATATAAAGGTCATCTTTGGTTCCACCTTCACCAATTAGGTTTCCAGTCTCAATATCCTGAAAGTAAACATCATTAGGCCCAAATATAGCATAGCAATTTAGATCATTTGTAGCTCTCTTAACCGACAAAAGATTTGAAGTAAACTTAGGCATATAAAACGCCTTAGACTCTTTGTTAAACAATTTTAAGTTTCCTATGCCTTGAATTGGTATTTTATCACCATTAGCAATAACAACATTTCCCTTAGTTGGTTCTATATTATTTAGCAAATTCGAGTTACTAATCATATGGTGAGAGGCACCCGAATCTACTACTAGGGAGTTATTAAGCTTTAGGGTAGAAAAAGTTTTACCACTTGACTCCTTGAGAGCCAAGGACTTGAAGAAGGCCTCCAAGTCAGATTTCCTCACATAGTCTCCGGAAGCCGCCTCTTCACCGTTCTTCGAGGAACTGCCGGTCTGGACTTGTTCGTCCTTGGTGTGAGTCACGTTGGCTCTCGGATCTTTGTGATGGTGACTTGGGCGCAAGTGAGGGTGTAGAAACCAACATTTCTCCTTAGTGTGGTTCTTCCTCTTACAATGCTCACATCCTCCCTTTGGCTTCCGATCCTCTTGCTTGAAGACTCCTTTGTTGGCCGTGACCAGCTCCCCCTTACCGCTAAACAAGCCGACAGAGCCTTGTTCTTTTTGTATCTGTGCACACACATCATCAAGGCTTGGGAGCTTGTCTGACCTTAGAATGTGCTTTATGAGGTCGTTGAAGGTAGGGTTGAGGGTGAGGAGCAGGGCGAAGACCTTGTCTTGTTCCCTTCTCTCGTTGAGTATGGCCGGGTCCATGGTGTTTGGCCGGAGCATCTCAAATTCAGCCCATAGTGACCTAAACTTCCCAAAATGTTTGTTGAACTCCATATCTTCTTGATTCAGGTCGTTGATAGCCTTCTTGATTTCAAAGACTCGAGTGAGATTCGAGATATTACCGAAAACGTTCTTAAGAGTCTCCCATAGTTCACTGGCCATTTCGCAATAAGAATAGGCTTCTAGTATGGGAGTTTCAAGAGAGTTTTGAAGTATGGAGAGGACGGTTTGGTCTTCTGGGAACCATTTAGCTTCTTCTTGAAGCTTAGCCTCTTCTTCATCTTCTTTGATGGGTTCTTTTCCATCTTCTTGAGCGACTTTCTTTGGAGCTCTTCCACCTTCGATGTGGCTCCAGAGTCCGCGGCCACACAGCGCGGTCTTAGTGGTTCTTGACCACAGAAGGTAGTTTCCTCCCTTGAGGACAGTTGGTAGAACAAGCGGTTTGGTGTTCTCCATGGCCGAGTACTATGGACCGCTGGGTAAAGATGTTGACCAACGGATAAACACAAAGGGATCAAGATAGAATCGAAAGCGAACAAC
>NW_010922194.1:0-3176 GCF_000633955.1 Camelina sativa | reverse complement strand
AAACATTGATTCGAAGCAGTAAATTGCTTTGTTACTGTTTCTAGGGTCAGGATATGTGACAACCCAATGCATTTGACTAATTGTAAGAGTTCGGGATGAATTTGGCGTGTTTAGACAACACTTAAACCCGTTTTATCCCAAAATAGGCTTAAACCAAGAAAACAGGCTAAAACGGAGAGAAACATTGATTTAAAGCAGTAAACAGCTATGGTACTCTTTCTAGGGTAAAAATATGTAACAATCCAATGCATTTGACTAGTTATAAGAGTTCGGGTTGAATTTGTAGTGTTTAGACAACACTTAAACCCGTTTTATCCCAAAATAGGCTAAAACCAAAAAAACAGGCTAAAACCGAGAGAAAACATAGAACCGAAGCAGTAAACAACTATGTTACTATTTCTAGTGTCAAAATATGTAAGAATGCATTGCATTTGTCTAATTATAAGAGTTTGGATTGAATTTGGAGTGTTTAGGTACTACGTTTACCCATTTTTTTCCAAAACAGGGTAAAACCGAGAAAACATTGATTCGAAGCAGTAAATTGCTTCGTTATTGTTTCTAGGGTCAGAATGTGTGACAACCCAATGCAATTGACTAATTGTAAGAGTTCGGGATGAATTTTGAGTGTTTAGACAACACTTAAACCCCTTTTATCCCAAAATAGGCTTAAACCGAGAAAACAGGCTAAAACGGAGAGAAACATTGATTTGAAGCCGTAAACAGCTATGTCACTCTTTCTAGGGTAAAAATATGTAACAATCCAATGCATTTGACTAGTTATAATAGTTTGGGTTGAATTTGGAGTGTTTAGACAACACTTAAACCCGTTTTATCCCAAAACAGGCTTAAACCGAGAAAACAGGCTAAAACCGAGAGAAAACATTGATTCGAAGCAGTAAACAGCTATGTTACTCTTTCTAGGGTCAAAATATGTAACAATCCAATGCATTTGACTAATTATAAGAGTTCGGGTTGAATTTGGAGTGTTTAGACACCACTTTTACCCATTTTGTCCCGAAACAGGCTAAAACCGAGAAAACATTGATTCTAAGCAGTAAACAGCTTTGTTACTGTTTCTAGGGTCAGAATGTGTGACAATCCAATGCATTTGACTAATTGTAAGAGTTCGGGATGAATTTGGAGTGTTTAGACAACACTTAAACCCGTTTTATCCCAAAACAGGCTTAAACCGAGAAAACAGGCTAAAACCGAGAGAAAACATTGATTCGAAGCAGTAAACAGCTATGTTACTCTTTCTAGGGTCAAAATATGTAACAATCCAATGCATTTGACTAATTATAAGAGTTCGGGTTGAATTTGGAGTGTTTAGACACCACTTATACCCATTTTGTCCCGAAACAGGCTAAAACCGAGAAAACATTGATTCTAAGCAGTAAACAGCTTTGTTACTGTTTCTAGGGTCAGAATGTGTGACAATCCAATGCATTTGACTAATTGTAAGAGTTCGGGATGAATTTGGAGTGTTTAGACAACACTTAAACCCGTTTTATCCCAAAACAGGCTTAAACCGAGAAAACAGGCTAAAACCGAGAGAAAACATTGATTTGAAGCAGTAAACAGCTATGTTACTCTTTCTAGGGTCAAAATATGTAACAATCCAATGCATTTGACTAATTATAAGAGTTCGGGTTGAATTTGGAGTGTTTAGACACCACTTTTACCCATTTTGTCCTGAAACAGGCTAAAACCGAGAAAACATTGATTCTAAGCAGTAAACAGCTTTGTTACTGTTTCTAGGGTCAGAATGTGTGACAATCCAATGCATTTGACTAATTGTAAGAGTTCGGGATGAATTTGGAGTGTTTAGACAACACTTAAACCCGTTTTATCCCAAAACAGGCTTAAACCGAGAAAACAGGCTAAAACCGAGAGAAAACATTGATTCGAAGCAGTAAACAGCTATGTTACTCTTTCTAGGGTCAAAATATGTAACAATCCAATGCATTTGACTAATTATAAGAGTTCGGGTTGAATTTGGAGTGTTTAGACACCACTTTTACCCATTTTGTCCCGAAACAGGCTAAAACCGAGAAAACATTGATTCTAAGCAGTAAACAGCTTTGTTACTGTTTCTAGGGTCAGAATGTGTGACAATCCAATGCATTTGACTAATTGTAAGAGTTCGGGATGAATTTGGAGTGTTTAGACAACACTTAAACCCGTTTTATCCCAAAACAGGCTTAAACCGAGAAAACAGGCTAAAACCGAGAGAAAACATTGATTCGAAGCAGTAAACAGCTATGTTACTCTTTCTAGGGTCAAAATATGTAACAATCCAATGCATTTGACTAATTATAAGAGTTCGGGTTGAATTTGGAGTGTTTAGACACCACTTTTACCCATTTTGTCCCGAAACAGGCTAAAACCGAGAAAACATTGATTCGAAGCAGTAAATTACTTCGTTACTGTTTCTAGGGTTAGAATGTGTGACAATCCAATGCAATTGACTAATTGTAAGAGTTCGGGATGAATTTGGAGTGTTTAGACAACACTTAAACCCCTTTTATCCCAAAATAGGCTTAAACCGAGAAAACAGGCTAAAACCGAGAGAAACATTGATTTGAAGCAATAAACAGCTATGTTACTCTTTCTAGCGTTAAAATATGTAACAATCCAATGCATTTGACTAATTATAAGAGTTCGGGTTGAATTTGGAGTGTTTAGACAACACTTAAACCCGTTTTATCCCAAAACAGGCTAAAACCGAAAAAGGCTAAAACCGAAAAAAACAGGCTAAAACCGAGAGAAAACATAGAACCAAAGTAGTAAACAACTATATTACTGTTTCTAGTGTCAAAATATATAACAATACATTGCATTTGACTAATTATAAGAGTTTGGATTGAATTTGGAGTGTTTAGACACTAAGTTTACCCATTTTTTCCCAAAATAGGCTAAAACCAAGAAAACATTGATTTGAAGCAGTAAATTACTTTGTTACTGCTTCTAGAGTCAGAATGTGTGACAACCCAATGCAATTGACTAATTGTAAGAGTTCGGGATGAATTTGGAGTGTTTAAACAACACTTAAACCCGTTTTATCCCAAAATAGGCTTAAACCGAGAAAACAGGCTAAAACAGAGCGAAACATTGATTTGAAGCAGTAACCAGCTATGTCACTCTTTCTGGGTAAAAATATGTAACAATCCAATGCA
>NW_010922193.1:7261-7689 GCF_000633955.1 Camelina sativa | reverse complement strand
CCAAACCCGACATCCCCAATTCTCTTCAACCCTAATTTTGCATTTCATGAGTTTCGAATCTCTTGTTTCCTACCTCTCCTTAATTTGTTTCGTTTGTTCCATTAGCTCCATTTGTTCCGTTTTCCGATTAACTTGCCGTCGGTAACTGCCTTCGGACATGGCAGAGCCCCGTCGTCGCATCTCCAAATGTTCGACCGATGAACCGTCGTCGCATCTCCAAATGTTCGACCGATGAACCGTCATCTACAACTGTTGGTGATACTTATGGAGAAAAATCTGCAGATTGGGATGATCGGCTCCCTCTCCGTCTGTTTGCAACTGACCGTTTCCCCGACGCTAGGTTGAATGTTTACTCACGACCTGATATCCTGACGACAGTCCACAATGTTCTCAAAGGCACTCCCCAATTCGATACGATTCTTAGCTCA
>NW_010922193.1:0-416 GCF_000633955.1 Camelina sativa | reverse complement strand
AAAAAAAAAGGTTGGAAACAACAGCATAATAGGTTTAACGATACTTAGTAAATGCAGACAACAAGTCTTACCCGTAGCAAAATTTAATATTCATAGCAAAATGTCGTACAAAACAGCAAACCCTAATCTTAACCTTTCAACAAAAAAAAAACAGCAAACCCTACTTAAGAAGCTTCTTAGACGTGAAATCCCTTCCATCAATCTGCGTTCAGACGAACAGCAATTTCCGACCAATCAATCGGAGTAGGAACACCACACTGCTTTGCGTCGTGGTCCGCAGCAACTCTCATCGCCTCTAACTTCTTGTGCTCTGCCTCCAAGTCCACAAGTTGTTGTACCACTACTTCATTCAGTAGGGAGAGTTTGGCATCAATTAAATCGACTTTATGCTTCAGGCCGGTACACTCTTCCTTCTT
>NW_010922192.1:7498-7703 GCF_000633955.1 Camelina sativa | reverse complement strand
CCGCTCAACCACTCTGAACGGACCCATGTACCTCGGACTCAACTTAGACTCTGTCAAAGACCTGTTCGGACCCCGCAACATGGCCATCTTGAGGTACACTCTATCACCAACCTGAAACTCAAGATCCTTTCTCCTCTTATCAGCATAGCTCTTCTGCCGATCCTGAGCCTCCTTCATGTTCAGCCTCAAAACCCGAATCTTCTCC
>NW_010922192.1:0-920 GCF_000633955.1 Camelina sativa | reverse complement strand
CATTACTCGGCCCTTTACCCGTTTTGCTACCCGACCCGTAAATACCCGTTAATATTTTGTATTATTATTATTATTATTTATTATTAATTTATAGAGTTAGAGTTAAAACCTAAGTTCAACTTAGCCTAACTGAATTAATATATTATTTTTATTTTCAAAATTCGTAATTTTATAATTTTGGAACTATATATTGCATAAATTTATGAATTTTTCATTTTTGGATTTCAAAAGATAAAATTATTATTGCGATTATTAACTTTTTTCTATCGGGTACTCGTTTTCCGGGTAATAATAAAGGGTCGGGACGAGTAAAGGGTCAACTATTTTTTACCGCGTACCCGTTTCTCCGGGTACCCGTTATTTAAGGGTCGAGTATGAGTAAATTTTTTCTGTTACCCGTTAGGATCGGGACGAGTAAAAGGTCGGAGAAAATTCAAGGGTACCCATTCCGTGCCCAGCACTAGTTGAAAGGTCAAAATTCAAGAAACGGAATTAGCCATGCATGCTAAATTGCTAATTGTGGACCATATATAATAAAGTCGTATGTAATAATTTAATGAGGACACAACTTGCATTATAATAATATTTTCTTTACCAATTCCTAACAATATAGCCCTTCTCACTCGCTTCTTTGCCACACATAGGCCACACACAACCAAAAACAAAATCACTCCTTGGAAAGTAAAGAAGAAACTGAGAGAAAAAAAAATGGCGAAAGCAAATGTGTTTCTCCTCTCCCTTGTTCTTATGGCTTCACTCGCTTCCCTTTCCCACGGCCTTCTTATAAACGGCCTTCTTATAAACGGCCTCCAAATTCGGACCATCGAAATTCAAGGTGTCTTGCGGTGTACCCTTACCGGTGACCTAAACGCCCCTCCTGTTTCCGCTGCTACCGTCTTCTTAAGTTGTAACGGCAGAGA
>NW_010922191.1:7175-7706 GCF_000633955.1 Camelina sativa | reverse complement strand
AGTGGTCGATCGAGCTGGACAGTCCGAGGCTGACAAACCTGCCAAGTGCATTCCTCCTGCCTACAAGCCCCCACAACCTTTTCCTGGGCGTTTCAAAGCACAGAAAATTAAGGAATTAAGGGAAATCATTGAGAAAAAGGCAATGTTGGTTAAGCAACAAGAGGAAGAAAGGGTTTTGAAGGAAGAAGCTGTGGTTGAGAAAAAAGAAGAAGTGTTGGCTATACAAGAAATCACCATTACTTACCAGGAAGAGGAGAGAGGACCTGCCCTGGAACAGTATGAACCATATCCTCTCTATAAAAATTTCTTGCTTGACTTGTCAAAGAAGAAGGCTGAAGCTCAAGATGAGAAGGATCTTGAGAACCTTGGAGGAGTGATCATTCCAATAAAGCTTAAGGATCCAGGGCCATTCTACTTGCCTTGCACAATCAGTTACCTCCACTACAATCAATGCCTTTGTGATTTGGGAGCTTCAACAAGTGTCATGCCATATTCCATAGCTCAAAAGCTTGGGAGAACTGACTTCAAATC
>NW_010922191.1:0-689 GCF_000633955.1 Camelina sativa | reverse complement strand
AACCACAATGATTAGTTCATCCCATGAATCCATCCTCAGGACCCTCTCTGTTTATTGAATTTACAGTCTTAATACTGTTGCTTGCTTGTAGTTTGTTTTGGTTTAGCATTACTCTGTTTTTATTGCATTGCTCTATTTTTCCGAATTTGTCTAGCTCGACCACTCCCTCGACCTACACTCGGTCGAGTGCTGCTCGAGTTCATCCCCAAAACTTTGTGTTTCATGATTTGTGATTGCCTTGTTTCATTCCTGTTTCATTCTAGTTGCATTTCTGTTGCATTTACTTAGTGTTTTGTTCATTATTAGTCTCTCATTAGTTCATTAGTAGAAGTTTCTATTTCTGTTCCTGCATCATTACTATTATAATCATCCTGTTTCATTTGCATTTAGCTCTTAGTTCTAGTAGTCTACTTTCTGCATTTTACATTTTCATCTTAGCATTGTTAGTGACAAACAATCTTTACGTTTGTCTTAACTTAGATTCATATGCATATCTTAACTGTTCACAAACACTCATTTAGGATTGATACCTCTTGTACTGCAATAGCATAAGGGGAATTGAAACACCCATCCATCATTCCATTCATATCTCACCATTGCATCATCATCATCATTCACCACCACCAAAAAAAAATGAGTTTCAGCAACTAACTAATTATAAGAGTTTGAGATAGATGTGGAGAGTTTAA
>NW_010922190.1:7218-7707 GCF_000633955.1 Camelina sativa | reverse complement strand
AGAGACGTTTTAATACTTATTAGGAAACTGACAGAACAAAAGACCCATGAAAGAAAGAAGAATACGTTTTCATATCTTCATATTATTGAGAAGACTCTAAACGATAACTCAGCCATAACTTAACCATAACTCAGCTAACCCCCAAATTAGAATGACTAAATAACCGACCAAACCGAACCAAACCAGAAACTATTTTTTCCATTATTTTCGGTCAATTACGGTTATATTCGGCTTGCTATCGGTTATATTAAGTTAATCGACCTAATTTGGATAACATTTGGGTTATCTATGGTTATATATTTGTCTAACTGACACATAACCGGAAATAACCGAAAAGTAATTTCAAAAATTTTAAAAATTTGAAAAATGGTTATCATATTAGCATATCCAAATTACCACCTTAAACCAAACACAATATAACCAAAACCAAACTGTTATATTAAAACCCTTAATGATGGAAATATGAACCCTACACCTCAAACCCTAACC
>NW_010922190.1:0-159 GCF_000633955.1 Camelina sativa | reverse complement strand
AGTTGTTAATTTAACTGACTATCCTAAGTCAGTCGTGTAAAGAACACAACTCAGCCTTCAAGTATATTACTGTCAAACGACATCGTTCGATATATTTTTTTAGTATAAATTAAGTAATCGAGATCGAGTCAAGATGATGGCAAATAGAGATATCTACGG
>NW_010922189.1:6416-7708 GCF_000633955.1 Camelina sativa | reverse complement strand
TACTAATTTCAAATCCATATCAAACACAATTATTGATCTGAATGCGTTAGATTCTGAATCTGGATCGATATCAAAGAAACTGAAGGGGCTTTTAAAAACTGTTTTACAAGAACAGAAATCCAAATTTAAAAGAGTTTACATATTCCAAATCGATATCAAAGAAATCTAAAAGCCCTAAATTTAAAAAAGCGATAGTCCAAATTGATAAACCCAGAAAGAAACAATGAAAGAAGGATCCTGCCTGCGATAGAACGAGAATCAATGTCGGGAATTACGTGTACGAGAGACGAAAGCGCAGAATCGCTGCGAAGAAGGACCGAGAATCGCCGTGCAGAATCGCCGATGAACGAAGTGAAGAAGGATAGAGAGAGAATCGTCGGTTGAGGAAGGAGAGAAGCACGGCGAAGTGGAGAGAAAATTAGGTTTCCTTCATTAAGGGTAAAAAAATCTTTTTCACCAAAAAAATGGGTACCCTTAAAAATGGACCCTTCCCAAGGGCATTTTTAAAAAGCGGAAAGAAAAAGGAGCATTTTTGCTTTTCCCCCTTTTTTTTATCTATTCTGGTTAAATTCTCTTGATTATCCTTAATGATTTTTTTTTTTACTATTCATATTGACATTCCAATATAAATTTTTATACTTTTAATGTTATTTTTATAAGTGTAATTTTCAATAAATATAGTAGGATTATGTAATTTTTTAATCACTCTTCCCATGGTATTTTATCATATATTATGACGAGAGCAAAGATTACTATATGATTTTGTATCTGCACCAAAATAACTATATAATATATATGGACAGTGAAGTATAATATTTGTTTATTTGCCAATTATACCATTTTATGTAATCTTTTAATTTCTTGTCTAATGGTAATAACGAGACAAAATATACTTACTATAGTAAGTTTTTGGTATATACAGTATATGCACGAAAATAACTATGGCCAGGGAGGTATGTAAAGTTTTATATATGTTCATTACTTCATTTGGGGTAATCTTTATGTTGCGCAAGTGCTAAACTGGTCAATATTATCCTTGTGAGGAACAGTATATCATCTCGACCCAAACTGAGGATCGAACCGAGGGACAAAGGTTCTAGCTAGTCCACAATTCATGAGTTGGTGTTCAATCATCGATCACGTACTTAAAATATTACTTTTCATGTTATGGGTTGTAGAAAAATATGGCGTGTCCTTCCATTTGACCGGATAAGGTCTAAGTAACAGTATTATGTCCATGTCCGTTACTTCCACGTCTCTACCTCTGGTCAAATACGCAAGGCGCTCTCCTT
>NW_010922189.1:0-320 GCF_000633955.1 Camelina sativa | reverse complement strand
TTGATTCCACGATCACACTTTGCCTTTACCTGCACCACAAACACAAATTGAGATGCATGAGTATTTGATAAACACTCAGTGAGGCAATCCTCCCATCTACTGGGCTATACACACAAGCAACAGTGATTCCAAAGTTCCAAAACAAGCAACAAACAAACACACAAACCAGGAAATCAAACATCGTCTCGCTGGAAGGGAGGTGTCGACCGACACCAGCCTAGTGTCGACCGATACTGGCTAAATGGTATCGACCGACACTACCCCACAGTGTCAATCGATGCCTGACTTGCTGGTGTCGATCGACACTCCCTCTGCAACTG
>NW_010922188.1:7316-7712 GCF_000633955.1 Camelina sativa | reverse complement strand
AGATTCAGAATTGCTCGAATCGATCAGAGTGAAAGATTTAGGGTTTCTTATCACTAAAATAAAAATTGAAGCTTTACAATTTTTAGTAACGACACCATGACGAAATTTTTTTATTGTTTTTTACCAACTTTTTTTTATTTATTGTTCTTTCTTTTTTATTACATTATGAATTAAACCCATAGGCAACAAGTTTTTTTATTGAACCAGTTTTTTTATTTATTTATTGAACCCATAGGCAACTTCAAACGGAGATCTCTTTGTTGAAGAATGGATGGCTTAGTTGTAAGCGAACTCAATGAGGGGAATGCACTCGAGCCATCCAAAGCTGGAGAAATTAACAATAAAGCCAAAAGCATATAAACCAAAATTAACCAAACCTCTTTCAAACTTAATAGT
>NW_010922188.1:0-400 GCF_000633955.1 Camelina sativa | reverse complement strand
GTATCACTAAAATAAAAATTGAAGCTTGAAAATTGAAACTTGAAAATTGAAGCTTTACAATTGTTAGTAACAACACCATGACCAAATTTTTTTATTGTTTTTTACCAATTTATTTATTTATTTATTGTTCTTTCTTTTTTATTACATTATGAATTGAACCCATAGACAACTAATTTTTTTATTGAACCAATTTTTTTTATTTTTTTTATTGAACCCATAGGCAACTTCGAACGGAGACATCTTTGCTGAAGAATGGACGGCTTAGTTGTAAGCGAACTCAATGAGGGGAATGCACTCGAGCCATCCAAAGCTGGAGAAATTAACGATAAAACCAAAAGCATATAAACCAAAAATAACCAAACCTCTTTCAAACTTAATAGTCTTCGACCAACCAAAAACG
>NW_010922187.1:7381-7716 GCF_000633955.1 Camelina sativa | reverse complement strand
TGTGTACTACAACAATGTGGCCGTAGCGCATCCTATTCAAGCAGCGTGTACTCTGGCTCACTTTCCACCGGAACACCAAGCCTTCCTCAGCCAAATTGATGAGCATTGGGTTCCCCAAACATATGACGAGGCCAAGGATCAAAAGGTATGGCGTGATGCAGTTCAAGCGGAGCGAACGGCTATGGAGAAGAACCATACATGGGACGAATCTGACTTACCAAAAGGGAAAAAGGCTGTCACCTCACGCTGGATATTCACCATCAAGTATAAGAGTAATGGGGAGGTTGAACGCCACAAGGCACGCCTAGTTGCCCGTGGGTTCACGCAAACGTATG
>NW_010922187.1:0-240 GCF_000633955.1 Camelina sativa | reverse complement strand
TCACACGGTGAGAGTAGTCTTATCCTTAGCCACTAACCTATCTTGGGAGTTGTGGCAAATGGACGTCAAAAACGCCTTCTTACAAGGAGAGTTAAAGGAAGAAGTGTACATGACACCACCTCCAGGCCTAGAAAGCACCATTACTCCCGGGAAGGTACTAAGGCTAAGGAAAGCAATATATGATCTGAAACATTCCCCACGAGCCTGGTACCACAAGTTGAGTACCACACTCATAGGATA
>NW_010922186.1:7185-7716 GCF_000633955.1 Camelina sativa | reverse complement strand
TTGTGATGCTGATTACGCCGGTGACCGCGAAGACCGTCGATCAACAATCGGATAATGCACCTCCCTAGGAGGCAATCTTGTCACATGGAAAAGCAAGAAACAAAAGGTGGTATCACTTTCAAGTGCTGAAGCAGAGTATAGGGCCATGAGGAAACTGACTACCGAACTGATGTGGCTTAAGGCTCTACTGAAGGATCTTGGAGTTGAATCATCAAAACCTATCACTATGCATTGTGATAATGAGGCGGCCATACACATAGCCACTAACTCTGTGTTTCATGAACGGACAAAACACATCGAGGTCGATTGTCATAAGGTCCGCGAACAAATTCAACTTGGGGTCACTCTCCCTTGCCACACCAAAAGCTCTGAACAACTCGCTGACATTCTCACCAAGGCAGCTAGTCCACAAGTGTGTGAGTATATCCATTCTAAACTTGGTCTTATAGACCTCACTCGGCCATGAGTACCCTCACATGGCACCTACACTCTTTTTCCCTTAAGTATAGTTTTTCCCAAGTGGTTTTCTAT
>NW_010922186.1:5814-6500 GCF_000633955.1 Camelina sativa | reverse complement strand
TAGTAAGAGTTCGAGATGAATTTGGAGTGTTTAGACAACACTTAAACCCGTTTTATCCCAAAACAGGCTTAAACCGAGAAAACAGGCTAAAACCGAGAGAAAACATTGATTCGAAGCAGTAAACAGCTATGTTACTCTTTATACGGTCAAAATATGTAACAATCCAATGCATTTGACTAATTATCAGAGTTCGAGTTTAATTTGGAGTGTTTAGACACCACTTATACCCATTTTGTCCCGAAACAGGCTAACACCGAGAAAACATGGATTCAAAGCAGTAAACAGCTTTGTTACTCTTTCTAGGGCCAGAATGTGGAGAGTTTAGAGAACAATTAAACCCGCTTTATCCAAAAACAGGCCTAAATCTAGAAAACAGGCTAATACCGAGAGAAAACATTGATTCAAAGCAGTAAAAAGCTATTTTACTCTTTCTAGGGTCAAAATATGTAACAATCTAATGCATTTGAGTAATTATAAGAGTTCATGTTGAATTTGGAGTGTTTAAACACCACTTTTACCCATTTTGTCCTGAAATAGGCTAAAACCGAGAAAATAATGATTCGAGGCAGTAAACAGCTTTGTTACTGTTAATAGTGTCAGAATGTGTGACAATCTAATGAATTTTACTAATTGTAAGAGTTCGGGATGAATTTGGAGTGTTTAGACAACACTTAAACCCGTTTTAT
>NW_010922186.1:2169-4005 GCF_000633955.1 Camelina sativa | reverse complement strand
GTTGACCTCCTGTCCATCGTGTCACCTGCGTAATCCGCATCACAATACCCTACTATCTCCGTGCTGTTGTTCTTGCCCATCCAAACACCTTGGCCGGGACTCCCTTTTAGGTAACACATGATCCGTTCCACCGTGTTCCAGTCAAAGTTGGTCGGTGCTTGCATATGTTGACTAACTTGGTTAACGGCATAGCACAAGTCCGGCCGTGTGATTGTGAGATAGATCAGTTTCCCTACAAGCCTACGATATCTCCCCGGATCCGCATATGGTTCGGCCAGCTTGGTTGCCGGAGCATTTGGTGTCTGCTTCATCGGATCCGCATATGGTTCAGCCAGCTTGGTGGCCGGAGCATTTGGTGTCTGCTTCATCTCCCCCTTTCGCTTGACCTGGTATCCTTCTTCAAGTGGAGTAGATACCGGCTTAGCTCCAAGTTTACCTGTCTCATGTAAAAGATCAAGGGTATACTTTCTTTGGGAGAGAAATAAACCCTCCGGAGAGCAAGAGACTTCAATCCCAAGGAAGTACTTGAGCGCACCAAGATCTTTAATGTCAAAGGAAGAATTAAGAAGGGCCTTGGTGGTGTCAATACCTTCCCTATCATCACCGGAGATAATGATGTCATCCACATAGATCAGGACCACAACAAGGCCATTGGAGGAGCGAAGGGTGAACAAGTTGTGATCGGCTTCAGATCGCTTGAAGCCATGGGCGCGAAGAGTAGAGCTGAGCTTGTGGTACCATGCCCTTNAGATTGTTTTAAACCATAGATGGCCTTGCGGAGTCGGAGCACCTTACCCGGAGCAACAATATCTTCCAGACCCGGTGGAGGGTGCATGTAGACTTCTTCGGAAAGCTCCCCCTGAAGGAACGCATTCTTGACGTCCATTTGCCATAAGTCCCAAGACAAGTTCGTAGCAAGGGAGAAAACGACACAGGCAGTGTGAAGTTTAGCGACCGGAGCGAATGTGTCCGTGTAGTCAAGGCCATAGGTTTGTGTGAAGCCACGAGCGACCAGGCGAGCCTTGTAGTGTTCCACCTCACCAGTGCTAAGATACTAGATGGTAAACACCCACTTGGAGCTGACAGCCTTTTTGCCTTTTGGGAGATCTGCCTCGTCCCACGTGTGATTACGTACCATGGCCCCCATTTCATCGTCTACGGCGTTGAGCCACTCCTTATGTTCTTTGGCCTCCTCATAGGATTGGGGAACAAAGTGAGCATCAATTTTGCTGAGGAAGGTCGCATGGTCCAATGGGACCAGGTCAAGCGAACATACAGCTTGGATAGGATGAGCGACAGCTTGGTTGTTATAATACACATGTTTCTGTTTCCAGGTTGACGGGTGAGACCTGATGCGTTCACTGCGTCTCGGCAAAGGCCAAGATTCCTGTGGGGCAGCCTCATCATGTCCTTCACTCTCCTGATTAGTACAAACGGTTGTCTGTTCAATGATGGTCGCCGTTGGTGAAGCCATGTCTGGTTCAGCACCGTGGACAGACTGCTCTTCGGGTAGGTGTGATGATGTTGAGTCATGCGGTGGGCACGGCTCAGAGTGATTCGGCTCAGTGACGTTTGGTGGTGTTGTGATGCCGAGGTGATCAAGAAGGAACCGCAAGTTAGTCGCCCGATCAGAGGTGGGCTGAGAGAGGTCCTTCAAGCTGTCCCAATCCCTCTTGTCGTGATATCCTTGATGTTCGAAGAACTTCACATCCCTAGAGATAAGCGTACGGCCAGTGGTAAGATCGTAGCACTTGTATCCCTTTTGACTTGTTGAGTAGCCGATGAACATGCACTTAGTGCTTTTGGCATCGAGCTTACTTCTTTGTTCTCCTGGTA
>NW_010922186.1:0-248 GCF_000633955.1 Camelina sativa | reverse complement strand
GTTTTGTGACATTTAGGATCATTATTAGTCTAAGATTAAGTTCGTTTTAAACACTTGTGAAGTTACTGAACTGGAATCTTCCTTTGCTTGGCTGTTTTGTGTTTCAGGTACCCACTCGACCACCTACTCGACCACCACTCGACCGAGCTGTGATCGAGCACCTAATAGAGCCAGAAGCCGAACCTAAATAGCCATTTCTTCTCAGTCGACTCGACCACCCACTCGAGCCTGCGCTCGACCGTGTACCT
>NW_010922185.1:7226-7721 GCF_000633955.1 Camelina sativa | reverse complement strand
CATTCAATGTGGGTCCCACTTGATATGTGGACCGGTTTTTCACCTTGAACGTGCTTCCAACTGCGAAAAACTAGAGATAACCATATCCAAACATAATTTTGTGCTCGTAACTAATTGTGTCGCGATCACAAAAAAACATCCGAAACACCTTCAAACGTCAAACTTCGGCCTCCGGAATGGTCCAATGGAACGTAGACCCATTTCCTTGCCATAAACACTCTTGGGGCTNCGAAACACCTTCAAACGTCAAAATTCGGCCTCCGGAATGGTCCAATCGAACGTAGCCCCATTGCCTTGCCAGAAACACTCTTGGGGCTTTCCCAATTGGTATTATGGGTCGCGTGGTTCCTCACGATGTAAAAGTTACGACGCTCTGTTTGTACTATATAGTCTTACGCAACAACCAAAAAAAAAAAAAAAAAAGAAGGAGGGATGCAACACGAGGACTTCCCGGGAGGTCACCCATCCTAGTACTACTCTCGCCCAAGCACGCTT
>NW_010922185.1:4294-4879 GCF_000633955.1 Camelina sativa | reverse complement strand
AAAAAAAAAAAAAAAAAAAAAAAAAAGAGGAAGGGATGCAACACGAGGACTTCTGGGAAGGTCACCCATCCTAGTACAACTCTCGCCCAAGCACGCTTAACTGCGGAGTTCTGATGGGATCCAGTGCATTAGTGCTGGTATGATCGCATTCGTTAGTATATACCATGCAATCGCATATATCATTTTTTGAAAACTCAAGGGATCATTCAATGTGGGTCCCACTTGATTATTTATTTATTTTTTTTTTATTTATTTTTTTTTTTATGTGGACCGGTTTATTCACCTTGGATGTGCTTCCAACCGCGAAAAACAAGAGATAACCATATCCAAACATAATTTTGTACTCATAGCTAATTGTGTCGCGATTAAAAAAAAAACATCTGAAACACCTTCAAACGTCAAAATATGGCCTCCGGAATGGCCCAATGGCAGAAAGACCCATTGCCTTGCCAGAAACACTCTTGGGGCTTTCCGAAATGGTATTATGGGTCGCGTGGTTCATCACGATGTAAAAGTTACGATGTTCTGTTTGTACTATATAGTCTTACGCAACAACCAAAAAAAAAAAAAAAAAAAAAAAAAAAC
>NW_010922185.1:0-421 GCF_000633955.1 Camelina sativa | reverse complement strand
GGAGGGATGCAACACGAGGACTTCCCGGGAGGTCACCCATCCTAGTACTACTCTCGCCCAAGCATGCTTGACTGCAGAGTTCTGATGGGATCCGGTGCATTAGTGCTGGTATGATCGCATCCGTTAGTATATACCATGCAATCGCATATATCGTTTTTTGAAAACTCAAGAGATCATTCAATGTGGGTCCCACTTGATATGTGGACCGATTTATTCACCTTGGACGTGCTTCCAACCGCGAAAAACAAGAGATAACCATATCCAAACATAATTTTGTACTCGTAGCTAATTGTGTCGCGATCACAAAAAAACATCCAAAACACCTTCAAACATCAAACTTCGGCCTCCGGAATGGTCCAATGGAACATAGAACAATTTCCTTGCCAGAAACACTCTTGGGGCTTTCCGAAATGGTATTATG
>NW_010922184.1:6236-7724 GCF_000633955.1 Camelina sativa | reverse complement strand
ATATTTTGGATAATGGTTTATTATTGGATTATTATTGAATATTGGTTAGTTATTTTCGCTGTTGAATGTGTTTGTGGTTAGGTGGCTAGTGGGTATGGGACCACTAGTTATAGTTTATTTATTATATTATATTACTATTTATTATTTATTATTTAAAGAAGAAAAAAAAAGGTCGGTCGTTTCAACAACATGCTGGCCCATTAGCCAAATCCTACATTCGTAGAGAGGGAGACTCAATCCATGGTGTGATGGTGCCTTGTGCATTAAGGAATTACTATTGACCTTGTGTAAATGGATTGAAAATGAAATAAAATAATGTAATATCAAGATCATGTGAATTATTTATATTAAAGTGTGGAAATAACACAGCCAATTATTACTCGACATTATTTTATACAACCAAATATATATATTATAATCTTATATCCTTAAACTATTTAATCATCAAATTATTTGTTAAGAGAAAAATTTATTATTTAAATTCAATAAATTTGTTACACTAAAAATTTAAAGAAACAAAATGACACTTGTGAAAGAAGAGAGCATCAAATGACAATCTTTTGTAGCTTGCCAAAAGAAAACTTTACTTTATTATTAAATAATATAATATAGTAAGGTTTCTTTCAACTCTTACTCTAAGAATCTGACGCCCATCATCATGATATATTAAGGGGGTGTATTCAACTTAACATTTTAAGTGATTTGTGTAAAATTTACAAATCCTATGTTATTCAATCATGAATTTTAAAAAGTCCATTAAAATCCACTGTTATTGAACTGATGATTTAAAAATCTACTTTAAAATCCACTGTTATTCAAAACAATTTGTGGATTTGGATTTTAATAAATTTTAGGGATTCTGAAGGATTTGGGAGGATTTGTTTAGTTAAAAATACAGAAATTCAAATCTCATGGTTTTAGGTGGGATTTGAAAGAATTTTACCATAAATCATATGAACTTCCCTAAAATTTATCAAAATTCCAAATTTTCTAAATCTCATAAAATCCTGCAAAATCATAGTTTCAATACACCCCCCTAAAATTCTTTTAAAATCAAATACACATACAATTATTTATTTTCTTTTATGAATGTTTTAAAATGATTGCATAAATCATCAAAATATGAACAATAGTAAAAATAATTTACATTTTTGGGAAAATTATTCAAGACTTAGTAAGATAATATTTCTTCTAAAGTTAGGAACTTCCCAAAAATGATTGATCCGAACAACGATACTATTGTTACCAGTGTTTTGTTGTTCGTTGGAAATTGAATAGAGGATATAATAGAAAGTAAGTGTTTTAGTTTTCACAATAATCTGAAAGAGGGTGTGTTTTTATGTTAATAGGTTGTTTTTAGAAAACCAAACTTTATAGAATGTTTGAGCCTTTAAGAGAGAGAAGGGATTGAGATCAAATATTATTGATCATAAATTCGCAAGTGCTTCAAAATAATAAGTTAAGAATGAGAAGTAATATAAAAAAAAA
>NW_010922184.1:0-377 GCF_000633955.1 Camelina sativa | reverse complement strand
CCTATGATCACTCCTGGTTCCTATCCTTCGACTTTCATTGCCCCAAGACAATACCAGGATGGTTCTACGAATGGTGGTACTGGTTTGGCCCAACCGATGACATATATCCTCTCCAAATACCCAAGGTTTCACTACCCTACTACACTAAACACGAAAAGCACCAACTCATCGGCCCTCTACCAAAGATAGCCTTCCACATAGATATGAGAATACCCTGGATACTATCTTGGCACTACAACCTTCTACCCATCTTACCGGAGATGCCATATTCACTGGTCCGAGAATTCAGAATCAAATGGTGGGAGAAGTACAACCTCGACCGCTGCTCTATATCCAACTTGGAGAAATGGATCCAGACACATCAACAAATTAAGCAA
>NW_010922183.1:7026-7736 GCF_000633955.1 Camelina sativa | reverse complement strand
TCACATGTGACCTAAAGATCCGTTCAGGAGCTGTCTCTATCAATATTGGGCGTCCAACAAAGGTGAAAGATCATATGTGGCTATTAGAGAAAGAAGGAACAAGTGGGAGATTCGCATGTGGGCTTAAGAGGTCACTTTGGAGCTGTCACTGTCCACACACTTGGGACCAGCTTCCCTCTCTCTTCATGTCACTTTCTACACAACAAAATGTGTATATATGTATGTATATGTGGCCGTTGCAATTAGGTTTTAGAAGGGAGACACATATCCCATTCATTCCTTGTATAAATATGTAACTCTTATCATTAATAAAGACAAGCTCTCCAATGGGGAGCTTTCCCTTTATTAAACTCGTCTCTTTACACTCAAATGGGTAGAATCTAGTCTTGATAATCTCATGGAGAGACCAAGCTTTGGCAATGCTTGGTCTCCACCTTTCTTTCATTCCATTCTCTACACTATTCTCTAAACTATTCTAAAGGGTTATTGGGTTATCTTTGGTGTGAGAGTGCTGTTGCCTCTCATACTTATTCTTGAGTATGCACAGCTTATATTGGCGTGTATAACTCCTTCTTTACCTTAAGAACACTCTCATTGAGTTGTATCTTAAAGGCTTTACACATGAACACACAAATTCCACTTTAAGTGTTCTTGTGAGTTTATATTGGAGTAGAGTGTATCTTGCAGCTCACTCTCTCTAAATTCTAACA
>NW_010922183.1:0-356 GCF_000633955.1 Camelina sativa | reverse complement strand
AAACTTGGACTAGTAGACCCTACACATCCATGAATGAACTCCTCTAACCCGTGGAGATCACACTCTTTTCCTTAACATGGTTTTGTCCCTTGTGGTTTTCCATGTTAAGGTTTTTAACGAGGTGGTCACTCGCGGGTTCCAAGCTTAGCCATTCCACTTGGCTAAGCTTGAGGGGGAGTATTGATCATAAGACACTCGAGACTTGAAGGTGTCCGTACGGCCGTCCATACACTTACCAATAAGGCCGAGCCATATCGAATGAAATGAGAAGGATCTAGGCTGGAAGGATCTCGAAGACACAATAGAGCTGTTGGAGGATAAGGTCACGGGTCGCCCCCCTCAAGGAAACCAAGTCA
>NW_010922182.1:6925-7743 GCF_000633955.1 Camelina sativa | reverse complement strand
ACTACTTTCTTCTATGGCTTTAGAAAACTATAAAAGAAAAAACTTTATTTATATTCATTTTGGCCTAATACAATTAGCAATTAACNTCACCACCCGACTTATTATTTGAAGAACATCATAAATTTCCCTCAACAAACTTTTACAACGGAGAAGGCATATATGAATGGAATATAGATGGTAGATCCGAATATGAAATGATGAATTTATTTCAAGAAATGGGGATGGCAACCCTATCCTATAAAGCTAAAGGAATGTCAGACCACCAAGCTTGTGTCATGCTAATCTCGGGGTTCAATGGAGCCTTGAAATTTTTNTAAATTTCAGCAAGAAAGACATGGCTATTTGTTGTTGTATCGTATTTACATTAAGCAATCTACATCTGAGTTCAGCCCACGATGTTTATTGCAAGATGATAAAGGTGAAACAACAATATTGGCTGCACATGGTAAAGACACACCAACCTCTACATATACACCTAAACAATTAAAATGGACAGAAATTACAATTCCTGATCAATGGAAAATTAATATTACTCAACCACCAAGAAATTTTGAACAAAGAACTATTACGAGTATAACAGAACAATATGATGGAAAAATATTATTAAACTTCGGTTCTTTCAGAGATCCACCATCATTAAAATTTAGTTCATTCCACCCACGTTCATCTTTCTCTGAGTACAGAACTGGCCAAGCTAGCACTGAATCAGAGGAAAGTGTAGAACAAATTTTAACAAAAAGCCAAGGGAAAAAACCTATTATTTTTCAAGCACCAATAGCTGAACCAGTTCAACAGTCAGAAGTGGGATCGTCTAACTT
>NW_010922182.1:0-2572 GCF_000633955.1 Camelina sativa | reverse complement strand
GAAGCAGTAACAAGCTTTGTTACTGTTTATAGGGTCAAAATATGTAGCAATCCAATGCATTTGACTAATTATAAGAGTTCGGGTTGAATTTGGAATGCTTAGACAACACTTATACCCATTTTGTCCCGAAACAGGGTAAAACCAAGAAAACATTGATTTGAAGTAGCAAAAAGCTTTGTTAATGTTTATGGGTGAGAATGTGTGACAATCCAATTTATTTGAACAATTGTAATAGTTCATGATGAATTTGGACTAATAAAAAGATTTTAACCATCCAGAGAAAACATTGATTCGAAACAATAAACAGCTTTGTTACTCTTTCTAGGGTGAGAATGTGTGAGAATCCAATGCATTTGACTAACTGTAAGAGTTCGAAATGAATTTGGACTGTATAGACAAATCTTAAACCCGTTTTATCCCAAAACAGGCTTAAACAGAGAAAACAAGCTAAAACCGAGAGAAAACATTGATTCAAAGCAGTAAACAGCTATGTTACTCTTTCTAGGGTCAAAATATGTAACAATCCAATGCATTTGACTAATTATAAGAGTTCGGGTTGAATTTGGAGTGTTTAGACACCACTTTTACCCATTTTGTCCTAAAACAGGCTAAAACCAAGAAAACGTTGATTCTAAGCAGTAAACAGCTTTGTTACTGTTTCTAGGGTCAGAATGTGTGACAATCCAATGCATTTGACTAGTTGTAAGAGTTCGGGATGAATTTGGAGTGTTTAGACAACACTTAAACCCGTTTTATCCCAAAACAGGCTTAGACCGAGAAAACAGGCTAAAACCGAGAGAAAACATTGATTTGAAGCAGTAAACCGCTATGTTACTCTTTCTAGGGTCAAAATCTGTAACAATCCAATGCATTTGACTAATTATAAGAGTTCGGGTTGAATTTGGAGTGTTTAGACACCACTTTTACCCATTTTGTCCTAAAACAGGCTAAAACCAAGAAAACGTTGATTCTAAGCAGTAAACAGCTTTGTTACTGTTTCTAGGGTCAGAATGTGTGACAATCCAATGCATTTGACTAGTTGTAAGAGTTCGGGATGAATTTGGAGTGTTTAGACAACACTTAAACCCGTTTTATCCCAAAACAGGCTTAGACCGAGAAAACAGGCTAAAACCGAGAGAAAACATTGATTTGAAGCAGTAAACCGCTATGTTACTCTTTCTAGGGTCAAAATCTGTAACAATCCAATGCATTTGACTAATTATAAGAGTTCGGGTTGAATTTGGAGTGTTTAGACACCACTTTTACCCATTTTGTCCTGAAACAGGCTAAAACCAAGAAAACGTTGATTCTAAGCAGTAAACAGCTTTGTTACTGTTTCTAGGGTCAGAATGTGTGACAATCCAATGCATTTGACTAGTTGTAAGAGTTCGGGATGAATTTGGAGTGTTTAGACAACACTTAAACCCGTTTTATCCCAAAACAGGCTTAGACCGAGAAAACAGGCTAAAACCGAGAGAAAACATTGATTTGAAGCAGTAAACCGCTATGTTACTCTTTCTAGGGTCAAAATATGTAACAATCCAATGCATTTGACTAATTATAAGAGTTCGGGTTGAATTTGGAGTGTTTAGACACCATTTTTACCCATTTTGTCCTGAAACAGGCTAAAACCGAGAAAACGTTTATTCTAAGCAGTAAACTGCTTTGTTACTGTTTCTAGGGTCAGAATGTGTGACAATCCAATGCATTTGACTAGTTGTAAGAGTTCGGGATGAATTTGGAGTGTTTAGACAACACTTAAACCCGTTTTATCCCAAAATAGGCTTAAACCAAGAAAACGGGGTAAAACCGTGAGAAACATTGATTCAAAGCCGTAAACAGCTATGTTACTCTTTCTAGGGTCATAATATGTATCAGTCCAATGTATTTGACTAATTATAAGAGTTCAGGTTGAATTTGGAGTGTTTAGACATCACTTTTAGCCATTTTGTCCCGAAATAGGCTAAAACCGAGAAAACATTGATTCTAAGCAGTAATCAGCTTTGCTTCTGTTTCTAGGGTCAGAATGTGTGATAATCCAATGCATTTGAATAGTTGTAAGAGTTCGGGATGAATTTGGAGTGTTTAGACAACACTTAAACCCGTTTTATCCCAAAACAGGCTTAGACCGAGAAAACAAGTTAAAACCGAGAGAAAACATTGATTTGAAGCAGTAAACCGCTATGTTACTCTTTCTAGGGTCAAAATATGTAACAATCCAATGCATTTGACTAATTATAAGAGTTCAGGTTAAATTTGGAGTGTTTAGACACCAGTTTTACCCATTTTGTCCTTAAACAGGCTAAAAACGAGAAAACGTTGATTCTAAGAAGTAAACAGCTTAGTTACTGTTTCTAGGGTCAGAATGTGTGACAATCCAATGCATTTGACTAGTTATAAGAGTTCAGGATGAATTTCATTTGTTTAGACAACACTAAAACCCGTTTTATCCCAAAACAGGCTTAAACCGAGAAAACGGGGTAAAACCGTGAGAAAACATTGATTCAAAGCTGTAAACAGGTATTTTACTCTTTCTAGGGTCATAATATGTATCAATCCAATGTATTTGACT
>NW_010922181.1:7152-7751 GCF_000633955.1 Camelina sativa | reverse complement strand
TTCACGGCAACACTTGAATCCTCTTCCTTGTTGAAATCGAGTTCCTTGTCGATTCAACACTTAACTGCGGTCGTGCGATAGTCTTATCTTGCTTCTCCTCTTCTTCACTTCTTCTCCCTTGCGGCAGCACTTCTTCTATTTCTCTCCTCTTTCTCTCTTTCTCTCCTCTCTTTCCCTTTCACTCCTCTCTTTCTTTACTTAAGCAATTTTAGCGAAAATGAGGAAGTGGGGCGACCTTTATATAGAGGGAGAGAGAAAAAACTTGGCCCAATGCATGTGTGTTGTGTGCCATCTCTCANTCCCTTTCACTCCTCTCTTTCTTTACTTAAGCAATTTTAGCGAAAATGAAGAAGTGGGGCAACCTTTATATAGAGGGAGAGAGTAGAAACTTGGCCCAATGCATGTGTGTTGTGTGCCATCTCTCCTAGCCACACAATTTTAAGGTTGGACACTTGTTAAGTGTAACCAACACTTGTCACATGGAATCTTGCATGTTTTCCCCATTCACACTTGCATGAAACATGATTGGCCGGTTTCTATAAAGAGGAATAATCTTGTCTCCCACTTAGGATTTTGGGATCGAAAATCCTAGGAATATT
>NW_010922181.1:0-5275 GCF_000633955.1 Camelina sativa | reverse complement strand
AGAGAGTAGAAACTTGGCCCAATGCATGTGTGTTGTGTGCCATCTCTCCTAGCCACACAATTTTAAGGTTGGACACTTGTTAAGTGTAACCAACACTTGTCACATGGAATCTTGCATGTTTTCCCCATTCACACTTGCATGAAACATGATTGGCCGGTTTCTATAAAGAGGAATAATCTTGTCTCCCACTTAGGATTTTGGGATCGAAAATCCTAGGAATATTCCTCCAAGGATTCCTCTCCTAAGTTGCATGAAATCCCATTGGTGGATTTTTGCAAAAACAATTTCCACAAAATCAGGAATTTTGTCGGGTCGACCGGTCGTCGGTCACCCCTCGACGTCCCTCGATCCTCCTCGACCAGTCTCGGTCGCTATCGGTAAATCCTCGGACATCTTCGGGAATTCTCAGTCCATCGGACTTTCTCGGGAATTCCCGGTACTTTGCAATACGCGTCGGACAACTCTCGGTCCTCGGTACGTCTCGGACGACTCGGACGGTACGTCTCGGACATCTCGGTCACTTTTCGATCCGTCCAAATTTTCTCGGACTTTTCTTCAGCAAACTTTCTTTTCTCCTTGCTGGCCTCCTTTCTTGAGCTTTTGGCCTTGAGTTTTCATTTTGAATTTTACCTCTTGGCGAGGGTCACTACATTCTCCCCCCCTTAATAGAATTCGTCCCGAATTCTATAGGGTTCTGACGGTCCTGCCTCATCTTCTTCAGGGAACAACTGAGGATACTTGGCACGCATCCTATCCTCATCTTCCCATGTGGTAACTTTACGGTTCTGCTTTCCCCAAAATACTTGGATTTGAGGAATGCTCCGGTTCTTCAACTTTCGGGTCCTCCTCTGCCCTATACCAAACGGTCCTTCGGGGTAAGTTAGGTTTGGCTCCAATTCATCAATAGGTTCGGGCACAATCATGTTAGGATCTGGAACATGCTTCCGTAGCTGCAAAACATGGAAGACTTTATGTAGCCGCATCATCTCTGGCATAGCCAGTCGGTAGGCTACTTCTCCAACTCTCTGCTCAATCGGATATGGTCCAATGAACCTTACCGCGAGCTTTCCCACTTTACCAAATCGATCCTTTCCTTTTTGCGGGGCGACCTTCAGGTACACCATATCTCCGACTTTAAACTCCACTTCCCGCCTTTTGCGATCTGCGTACTTTTTCTGGCGATCTTGTGCCTTTTTCATACTCTCCCGTATGAACTTAATCTTCTCCGTCGTCTCATCAATCAGCTTGTGATTGAAACTTGTTCTTTCCCCAATTTCAGTCCAACACAAAGGCGTTCGACACGGCCTTCCATACATTGCTTCAAAGGGCGACATCCCAATGCTCGAGTGATAACTATTGTTATACGCAAACTCGACTAATGGTAAATTCTTCTCCCAGTCTGACGACCATTCCAAAGCACATAGTCGGATCATGTCCTCTATGGTTCGGATAGTCCTTTCCGTCTGTCCATCTGTCTCTGGGTGGAATGAGGTGCTCATGTGAACATCTGTTCCCAACGCCCTATGTAGATCTTGCCAGAATATTGCTGCGAACTTGGGGTCACGATCGGAAACAATATTTGCTGGCACTCCATGCAACTTCAAAATCTCGTCTATATACTTCTCTGCCAAGACTGGCGCTTGATCCGTGCTTCTCACTGGAACTAAACGGGCCACTTTGGTTAAACGATCAACCACTACCCATACTGCATCATTGATTCTTCCCTTCCTTATTGGTAGACCAGTAATAAAATCCATCGAGATAGAGTCCCATTTCCACGTCGGTATGGGCAAGTTGCGTAGCAAACCTGCTGGCACTTGATGCTCTACCTTGATTCTTTGACATGAGTCACATTGGCTTACCCATCGTGCTACTGCCCTCTTCAATCCAGGCCAATGATAATATCTGCGCATGTTTTTATACATCTTGGTACTTCCAGGGTGTATACTTAACGCTGAGCTGTGGGCTGCTCTCAGTATTTCCTCTCTTACTCCACTCCGGTCTGGTACAGTGATTCTCCCATTAAGGAGTACGGTGTCATCATCTGCCAAATGATAACCACTAGCATTTGGTCCTTCTAAACCTTTCAACTCTTCAATAATCTTCTTCAGATTCTCATCCTTGGGCTGCTCATCACGAATTCGACGTAGTAGGCTCGCTTGAGTTACAGCTTGTAAACCCAACGGCTCACTAGATTCCCCTTCTAAGGCTAGAAGTCTCACTTTCTTTAGTTCTTCGGCTAAAGACTCCATCTCTTTCTCGGCATCCACTTGTGCTTTTCTTCGGCTTAAAGCATCTGCCACAACATTCGCTTTGCCTGGGTGGTACTGGATCTTCAAATCATAATCGGCTATGAATTCCATCCACCTTCTCTGGCGCAAATTAAGATCTGGTTGCGTGAACAAATATTTAAGGCTTTGATGATCCGTAAATACCTGAACCGCTTCTCCATACAAGTAGGATCTCCATATCCTTAACGCAAACACTACGACTGCCATCTCTAGATCATGGGTGGGGTAGTTTTCCTCATGCTTCCTTAATTGCCGGGAGGCATAGGCAATTACTCTCTCTCCTTGCATCAAAACACATCCAACGCCAACTCTTGATGCATCGGTATACACAGAGTATGGCTGATTTGGCTCGGGTAGGGCTAACACTGGTGCTGATGTTAGTGCTCCCTTCAGCTTCCTAAAAGCTTCATCCACTTCTTCGCTCCATATAAATGGTACTCCTTTACCCGTGAGTCGTGTCAGAGGTTTTGCAATGCATGAAAACCCCTTTACGAACTTCCGATAATAGCCCGCAAGGCCTAAGAAACTCTTGACCTCTGTTACTGAGGTTGGCTTTGGCCAATCCTGGATTGCGGCAATCTTTTCCGGGTCAGCGGACACTCCTTGTTCCGAAACTCGGTGCCCTAAAAATCCAATCTCCCTTTGCCAGAACTTACACTTGCTGAACTTGGCGAACAGCTTCATCTCCCTTAGTCTCTCCAACACTTTCTTCAAATGTTCCGCGTGCTCCTCCGCACTCCGCGAGTATATAAGGATTTCATCGATGAATATTATCACGAATTGATCCAGATAATCATGGAAAACCTCATTCATCAATCGCATGAATGCCGCCGGTGCATTGGTAAGTCCAAACGGCATTACTACGAACTCGTACTGGCCATATCTTGTCTGAAAGGCAGTCTTCATCACATCTTGTTCCGCAATTGAGATTTGATGATAGCCAGAGGCTAAATCAATCTTCGAAAACCAACTCGCTCCCCTGAGTTGATCTAACAGCTCGTCGATCCTTGGCAAAGGATACTTGTCTTTAATGGTTATGTTATTGATTCCCCTGTAATCAATACACAAACGCATGCTTCCGTCCTTCTTCTTGACAAAAAGCACTGGGGCTCCCCATGGCGATGAACTTGGTCGTATAAAACCTTTCTCCAACAAGTCCTTTAACTGAGTCTTGAGTTCAGCCAACTCGGCCGGTGCCATGCGATACGGTGCCTTAGCAATTGGGACAGCTCCAGGCTCAAGATTTATAGTGAAAGGATGGCTTCTTGGTGGAGGCAATCCTTCCAATGGCTTGAATACGTCCTCATAGTTCTTAACTATGGCAATGTCCTCAACTCCCAAACCTTCTTTGTCATCTCCTCCCATGGCGGTAAGAGTGACTAGATACACACTTTCCTCATCAAACGATCTTCCGATCCTCACTGCTGATGCAAAGTACGCCGTCTTACTCGGGCTAATTCCATTGAAAATTAGAGGTGTCCTTCCTCCATTTTCAAATATAACTCTGCTCCTGCTGCAGTCTATATGGGCTTGGTGCTCTGACAACCAATCCATTCCCAAAATAGCATCGAACCTCTCCAACGGCATCACTAGAGGATTCACCGGGAGGTTTGTATCTTGCAAGACTATCGACACTTCCCTGAGCCATCTTCTCGTCTTCAAAGGCGGTTGATTACCAGCGGTGTAGACGTTGATGTTCACTTCTTCCTCCTCACACAAGTCTCCAAACTTGTCAACCACGTCGGGAGTCACAAAACTATTGGACGCTCCCGAATCGAACAGTACATGTGTGGGGTTACCACCAACAAGTAATGTTCCTAAATGCAAGGCAAATATAAAAATGCAATGCAATAAACTAAACACACAATCACACAACAATCACAAGAGAGTTAGAACCCAATCAAACCTGTTATAGGGCCCTTCGCGGCCTTTGGGGTTTTGGGTGGCTCTACTCCTAAAGCAAAAACATTTGCTGGGGTTGCTTGCTTCTTCGCTGGGGGTTCCTTCACTTGCTGCATTGCCTGGGCACGGTTCACAGTTTGGGCGTTCGGTTTGGCCGGCCTTGATGGACATGAGTTCGCATAGTGTCCTAACTCGCCACAGTAGAAACATGTGACGGTCGACAGATTAGTACTCTTCGTTTCCTCAACAGTTGGGCAAGCTCGAGCAAAATGCCCTACTTGTCCACACACATAGCATCCTCGCGGATCCATGTTACTCGCATTACGACCTCCTTGATTAACATTCATCTTAACTTTACCGCGGCCTGCACCCCAATTTCGTCCTGCCACCTGGTTCACCTTCCGGATGTTCACAATCTTAGTCTGCTGGACCGGTTCCTTCTTTTTCTCCTTGGCCGAAATCTCATTTTCGGTCTCAATGGCTTCCTCAACACTCACTGCCCTCTCCTCTACTTCCGCGACACTTCGGTATGTCACAACGTGCAACCTCCCTTTTATGTCTGGCCTGAGTCCATGAAAGAATCTCCGGGCCATAGCCAACTCGTCATCATTTCCTTGATACAAGTACCTCCGAAGTCTTGTAAAGACTCTTTCGTAAGCTCGTACGGTCATCTCACCTTGTTCCAGTTGCAGGAACTGATTCTCTAGTCGATCGCGTGACTCTGGTGGAAAATATTTCAGCTCAAACTCCCTCTTAAACATTTTCCACGTTATAGTTTGAAAACGATAACGAGGTACCACAGTATCCCACCATGCACGAGCATCTTCTTCTAAGAAATTGACTGCAACTCTTCTCCTATACTCCTCTGGACAGTTTGTCATTTCAAAATTATTCTCCAATTCTTTTATCCATGCGTCCGCTAACATGATGTTCGGATCTCCCTTGAACTTGCGGAAACCTAAGTTCCTCAACAACATTACTAGCTTTAGAAATTGGTTGGATGGATCTTTTGTTGCTCGATTTGCTTGGCTCTGTTGCTGTTGCTGGATCATGTGACTCAAGAGATCTTGAATCATCTTAAG
>NW_010922180.1:7406-7751 GCF_000633955.1 Camelina sativa | reverse complement strand
CTTGGAGGTGGAGATTGGGGCAGCTCGACGATGGGAATCGACCGGGATTCAGTCGAGTACGTGCTCGAGTGGGGGGCTCGAGCTGGCTTCCGAGTCTTCTTTTCCTCTTCTATCTGGCCTCCCTTGCTTCCCTGATCATGAAAATACCAAAACTAAAATCAAAATACCAAAAACCTTAAACAATATGTACATGGATACCTTAGGGACTTCCTCCCTAGTGAGCTTGTTTAGAGTCACTAAGCTTGACTTTTGATTGCCTTCTTAGGCTTTGTTTAGATACCAAGGAGGTGATGAAATCCCCCCTGGTTCGACTTGGTAACCTTGGTGTTCCTTCTTGATCACTAC
>NW_010922180.1:0-1824 GCF_000633955.1 Camelina sativa | reverse complement strand
ATTGGGCCGGTGATAGGACAGATAGGCGATCTACGACTGGCTACTGCACATTCATAGGAGGAAACCTAGTAACTTGGAAGACCAAGAAACAAAAAGTAGTGTCGATATCAAGTGCCGAATCTGAATACCGAGCAATGAGGAAGCTAACCATCAAGCTCACATGGCTTAAGGCATTACTAGAAGATTTAGGCATCAAGTCATCAACACCAATTCCTATGCATTGCGACAATGAAGCTGCTATACACATAGCCACAAACTCGGTGTTCCATGAAAGAACCAAACACATCGAGTTGGATTGTCACAAGGTCCGAGAAAAGATTGAAGAAGGTGTCACGCTCCCATACCACACACCAAGTGTAGATCAGCTCACTGACATCTTTACCAAGGCTGCAAGGCGCCAAGTTTGTGATCACATTTACAAAAAACTTGGACTTGTGGAATTGACACACCCTTGATCTCTAGTCCTCTACTCATGACCATCACACTCTTTTTCCCTCAAGATAGTTTTGTCCCATGAGGTTTTCTATTTTGAGGTTTTTAACGAGTTGATGGCTTATGGGTCGCTAAGCTTAGCTGTAATACTAAACTAAGCTTGAGGGGGAGTATTGATCTAAGAGAAGGAGGATATGAGATCAAGATCGGCCGTACTAGTGTCCGTACAAGTGGCCATATGAGTGTCCGTACAACCAAGATCAATAGGCCATGGATCGGTTGGTAAAATAAAGAAGAGGCTTGGGGTGTTAAGGCCCAAGGAGAAGAAGGATCGAGAAGATGGAAGATAAATATCTAGTGAAGAGAAAAGTCACATGTTTACCTTGGTGTTCGAGTGGTAGGCGAGTCAACCAAGGGAAGGGCAGGTCGCTTTCACCATTAAGAATGATCAAGACATGCCCAAACAAGTCACTATCTTCCTTCCTTTGTATCTAACGGCTATATGCCCTTTGTCTCTCTATATTAAGCCATGTAACAAACCTAAGAAGTAATCTAATTAAGTCTTTTGTTCTAACTCTTTCTTTCTCTCCCAATTCTCTCAATTCTCTACATTATATTCCACAATTCTAACAATTCTGACCCTAGAAAGAGTAACAAAGCTGTTTACTGCTTCGCATCAATTTTTTCTCGGTTTTAGCCTGTTTCGGGACTAAATGGGTAAAAGTGGTGTCTAAACACTCCAAATTCAACCCGAACTCTTATAATTAGTCAAATGCATTGGATTGTTACATATTTTGACCCTAGAAAGAGTAAAATAGCTGTTTACTGCTTGGAATCAACGTTTTCTCTCGGTGTTAGCCTGTTTTCTCTGTTTAAGCCTATTTCGGGACAAAATGGGTAAAAGAAATGTCTAAACACTCCAAATTCAACCCGAACTCTAATAATTAGTCAAATGCATTGGATTGTTAGATATTTTGACCCTATAAAGAGTAACATAGCTGTTTACTGCTTTAAATTAATGTTTTCTTTCGGTTTTAGCCTGTTTTCTCTGTTTTAGCCAATTGACAAAATGGGTAAAAGTAGTGTCTAAACATTCCAAATTCAATCCGAACTCTTATGATTAGTCAAATGCATTGGATTGTTACATATTTTGACCCTATAAAGAGTAACATAGCTGTTTACTGCTTTAAATTAATGTTTTCTTTCGGTTTTAGCCTGTTTTCTCTGTTTTAGCCAATTGACAAAATGGGTAAAAGTAGTGTCTAAACACTCCAAATTCAACCCGAACTCTAATAATTAGTCAAATGCATTGGTTTGTTACATATTTTGACCCGAGAAAAAGTATCATAGCTATTTACTGCTTTGAATCAATGTTTTCTCGGTTTTAGCCGG
>NW_010922179.1:7213-7754 GCF_000633955.1 Camelina sativa | reverse complement strand
CTTGTTGAGTTTAAACACTTTTCCCGGGCCGATGGTGTCTTCTAGACTGGGTGGTGGCCTCATGTAGACCTTGTCTTCAAGCTCTCCTTGTAAGAACGCGTTCTTCACGTCCATTTGCCATAGATCCCAGTCCAAGTTTGTGGCCAAGGAGAGGATAACTAGAACTGTGTGTAGTTTGGCCACCGGAGCAAACGTATCCTTATAGTCCTCCCCATACGTTTGTGTAAATCCTCAAGCCACAAGTCTGGCCTTGTAACGTTCAATCTCACCATCACTTTTGAACTTAATTGTGAAGATCCATCGTGATGTGATGGCCTTCTTTCCTTTCGGTAGGTCAGCCTCATCCCAAGTGTGATTTTTTTTCCATGGCCGTGGTCTCCGCATGAACCGCATCTCTCCAAACCTTGTGGTCCTTGGCCTCATCATATGTCTGTGGAACCCAATGTTTGTCAATTTGGCCAAGGAAGACTTGATGTTCCATAGGAAAATGGGCAAGCGTACATACGGCTTAAATCGGGTGTGCAACGGCCATGTTGTTGTA
>NW_010922179.1:0-133 GCF_000633955.1 Camelina sativa | reverse complement strand
GAGTGTTCATGTAGTTTGCACTGCACATTAGGATCTTGTTTAGCATGTTTCATGTAGGATTGTATGGTACTTGCATTAGGGATCTATGATGACCAAGTTAGATAACCACAATGATTAGCTCAGCCCATGAATC
>NW_010922178.1:7273-7756 GCF_000633955.1 Camelina sativa | reverse complement strand
GTAAGTGCAATCTCGGGAGACAGACATCGGGTGCTAACGTCCGGTGTCAAGAGGGAAACAACCCAGACCGCCAGCTAAGGTCCCTAATATCTGCTAAGTGGAAAACGAAGTGGGAAGGCTAAAACAGTCAGGAGGTTGGCTTAGAAGCAGCCACCCTTTAAAGAAAGCGTAATAGCTCACTGATCGAGTCGTCCTGCGCGGAAGATGTAACGGGGCTAAGCAGATAACCGAAGCTGCGGATTTGCACGCAAGTGCAAGTGGTAGGGGAGCGTTCTGTAAGCCTGTGAAGGTGTGTTGTAAAGCATGCTGGAGGTATCAGAAGTGCGAATGCTGACATGAGTAGCGATAAACAGAGTGAAAGGCTCTGTCGCCGTAAGCCCAAGGTTTCCTACGCAACGTTCATCGGCGTAGGGTTAGTCGGCCCCTAAGGCGAGGCAGAAATGCGTAGTCGATGGGAAGCAGGTTAATATTCCTGCACCGACG
>NW_010922178.1:0-1637 GCF_000633955.1 Camelina sativa | reverse complement strand
GGCGGGGGTCGTTGGTTCGAGCCCAACCAGACCCACCATCGGTTAAGAGTTTGGGGGTGTAGCTCAGCTGGGAGAGCACCTGCTTTGCAAGCAGGGGGTCATCGGTTCGATCCCGTTCACCTCCACCACGAATACAAAATTGGCTGTTAAACAAAATGTTAGCGTAGTCAGACTTAAAGCAAGTCTGGGCTGTGCGGTCAAATGAATGAGCACACGTGCGGTGTTTATTCATTTGGCTGTAAAGTCGATTCAAGCAATGCTTGGGTCAATGCTCTTTAAAAATTTGGAAATGATGAGATATCGAGATGTGTTCGAAGCAATTCGGATGCATTGAGATTGATGCGATTGCATCATCGTTCTTCTCAAGTCGTTGTGGCTTTAAGCTGCAACAACCTTGAACAAGAAAGAATACGGCACTCAATACTTTGCTGACATTCAAACTATATACAGTTGATGTGTTGTGAAAGGCTTTAATGTGGACTGCGGTTTATGTTGGGTTTGAGCAATGCTTAACGCTATAGAGTCAAGCGAATAAGTGCACATGGTGGATGCCTTGGCGATCATAGGCGATGAAGGACGTTGTAGCCTGCGAAAAGCTACGGGGAGCTGGCAAACAAGCTTTGATCCGTAGATGTCCGAATGGGGAAACCCACCCTTTTAGGGGTATCCCGTGCTGAATACATAGGCACGAGGAGGCGAACCCGGAGAACTGAAACATCTAAGTACCCGGAGGAAAAGAAATCAACCGAGATTCCGAAAGTAGCGGCGAGCGAACTCGGAACAGCCTGCATGATTTAGCATCGAAGTTAACAAAACGGTCTGGAAAGTCCGACCATAGAAGGTGATAGTCCTGTATGTGAAAACTTTGATGTGGAACTAAGTATGCGACAAGTAGGGCGGAACACGAGAAATTCTGTCTGAACATGGGGGGACCATCCTCCAAGGCTAAATACTCATGATCGACCGATAGTGAACTAGTACCGTGAGGGAAAGGCGAAAAGAACCCCGGGAGGGGAGTGAAATAGATCCTGAAACCGTGTGCATACAAACAGTAGGAGCGGGCTTGTCCCGTGACTGCGTACCTTTTGTATAATGGGTCAGCGACTTACATTCAGTGGCAAGCTTAACCGAGTAGGGAAGGCGTAGCGAAAGCGAGTCCGAATAGGGCGTCTAGTCGCTGGGTGTAGACCCGAAACCAGACGATCTATCCATGGCCAGGTTGAAGGTTGGGTAACACCAACTGGAGGACCGAACCCACTAACGTTGAAAAGTTAGGGGATGAGCTGTGGATAGGGGTGAAAGGCTAAACAAGTCTGGAAATAGCTGGTTCTCCCCGAAAACTATTTAGGTAGTGCCTCGAGTCTCACTACAGGGGGTAGAGCACTGTTATGGCTAGGGGGTCNCGGTCACGAATCCATTGGCCTACAATCGCCAACAGAGAAACGGTGATCGAAATTTAAACCGCAACTTCACGGTCACTGAGAATCCAGTGGATTTTGAGGACAAGGTGGCCAATTGGTTAAGCCCCATTTTGGCCAGGCACGACGTGCTGCTGGATTTGCACAGTTTTCAGCGCGGAGACAGACCTTTTGCACTTTTTGGCCCACCCAACAACGAAGGTGGTTTGGAACACTTTG
>NW_010922177.1:7024-7768 GCF_000633955.1 Camelina sativa | reverse complement strand
CTTTTTGAGAAGAGCAGCCTAACCAAGTTCATGGGGCTTTGCATGGACGAGTATAAAGAAGAAAGTTGTGAGTTTCTAGCCACAGTCAAGCTGCACACATATGCAAGGAAGGATGATGAGTTTGGAGCTGGTCGTATTGCTTTCACAATCAAGGGGAAGAGGTATGATCTTTCAATGAAGAAGATAGCAAATGTGTTTGGATTTGAGGTTGGGAGCAATAGGAGTTTGATGACTCCAAAAGAAGAGCTCTATGCTGTGTGGGAAACCATTAAGGACAACAAATTCTACTCATCCTCCAATTCCAAGAGCTCAAGGATAAGATTCCCAGTCCTAAGGTACTTCCACAAGGCTCTTGCCAACACCTTCTTTGCTAGGAAGGAAACTGGGAATATCAATGAGGGAGAGCTAAAGATGATTGACTTGGCACTCAATGGAATCATTTTTCAAGCAAGAAATGGTACCATCATTCTTGGGAGCACTGTGAGACTGACCTAGCAATGGTACTCATTGACCACATGATTCAATTGAGAAGTTGGGTAGGCAAGCTGGAGAATAAAGGATCAAGAGGAGCACTAACCATTGGAGGCATCATTACTCCAATCCTACAAGCTGCTAAGGTTCCACTTAGAGGAGAAAGGGTTTCACCAAGATGGATTGACTCTAGCTACCTCACCTCTACTCTCATCCTAGCCAAGGAGATGCATCAAGGGAATCACATTTTCAACTTTGAACTTCCAACACTTG
>NW_010922177.1:0-281 GCF_000633955.1 Camelina sativa | reverse complement strand
GAAGCAGTAAACAGCTATGTTACTCTTTCTAGGGTCAAAATATGTAACAATCCAATGCATTTGACTAATTATAAGAGTTCGGGTTGAATTTGGAGTGTTTAGACACCAATTATACCCATTTTGTCCCGAAACAGGCTAAATCTGAGAAAACATTGATTCGAAGAAGTAAACAGCTTTGTTACTGTTTCTATGATCAGAATGTGTGATCATTCAATGCATTTGACTAATTGTAACAGCTCAGGATGAATTTGTAGTGTTTAGACAAAAATTAAGCTCGTTTT
>NW_010922176.1:7406-7768 GCF_000633955.1 Camelina sativa | reverse complement strand
GCAAGAAATAAGTTTGGGGGAGTTGATGTATCTGCATTTTACTTGTTGTAGATCCTCATTTGCATTCACTTTAGCATCATTTCATCCTGTGTTTTTAGCATTTGCGTCTCATTCTTGCATAAATTCACTCACTTAGTAGTTTTCCATTAGCATTGCATACATTGTTGCATATGGAGTTGTTATCAGGTTTTGGAGAGCTTTTGGGAACACGAAGCTGAGCAGAGTGCAAGACGAAAGAGAGCTCGATCGAGCTGGGAATACGAAGTGAAGCAGAGGAAGTCAAACCAAGGCAGAATGACCAACTGAAGCGGAATCTAGCCTAACGCATGCAGAGCAGAAGACAAGGCGGAGCGACTGACACA
>NW_010922176.1:0-186 GCF_000633955.1 Camelina sativa | reverse complement strand
ACCTTAGGGATTGTGGAAGTAGTTGTCCACATCCATCTGCATGCTGTCATAGGAGTAGTTGGGGTCTTGTTGGTGACTTGGAGGTGGAGATTGGGGCCGCTCGACGATGGAGATCGACAGGGACTCGGTCGAGTACGTACTCGAGTGGGGGGTCGAGCTGGACCACGAGTGTCAAAATGCGGTCCT
>NW_010922175.1:7654-7770 GCF_000633955.1 Camelina sativa | reverse complement strand
CAGCCGAGGGCTGCAGATGTTGAGGAGTTTCCATCTTATGTTAAGAGAATAAGCAGTTGTAGATGACTGGTATGAGATTATTCTCAAGGGGTATCGAGCCTAGAGAGGCGGATAGG
>NW_010922175.1:0-620 GCF_000633955.1 Camelina sativa | reverse complement strand
ACTTTGCCTTTACCTGCACCACAAACACAAATTGAGATGCATGAGTATTTGATAAACACTCAGTGAGGCAATCCTCCCATCTACTGGGCTATACACACAAGCAACAATGATTCCAAAGTTCCAAAACAAGCAACAAACAATCACACAAACCAGGAAATCAAACATCGTCTCGCTGGAAGGGAGGTGTCGACCGACACCAGCCTAGTGTCGACCGACACTGGCTAAACGGTGTCGACCGACACTACCCCACAATGTCGATCGTTGCCTGACTTGCTGGTGTCGACCGACACCAAGTGGTGTCGATCGACACTCCCTCTGCAACTGCGATCCGCGCGAAGTCGAGAGTCGAATCTCACTCCCAATCTCCTCCAAATCGCCTAATACTCAAAACCCAAGCCTTATACCTCCGTAGAAACCTGTATCAACCAATTCCCAGCAAGAAAAACACACAAACAAGCAACAACAAGCAAGAACAAGGGAATCAAAGGCTTAGATCAGCCATGGTCATGCACTCACCTCTTTCAAGAAGATTCTGACCAACAAGAACGAATTCCCTCACTCCTAACAAGCTTTTAACACCTTCCCAGCCTTAGATCTCCTAAGAACAGCAAGGAATCTCT
>NW_010922174.1:5005-7772 GCF_000633955.1 Camelina sativa | reverse complement strand
TGAAAGACAAGTGCTGGATTCTCCATCCCCATCTCAAACCGGCCAAGGTTAAGGCTAACCTATCAAAGGAAGCATCTAATGACAAGGGAGCCGGTTCATCTAAGCAAGGAGATGAGGCGGCCATGACCGCAGCCTATGGAGAAGTAGTGAGGAAATCAGACCTAGAAGCACTCATTCGCTCCATTGCTTCACTCAAAGAGTCTGGTATCTCTCTCTTTACCTCTAAACCGAGTAAATCTCTTGTTGTTGACTCAGGGGCTTCTCATCACATGATTAGTAACCCTAGTTTAATTAACAACATAAAACCGGCTTTAGGGAATGTTATTATTGCTAATGGAGAACAAATACCTGTGAAAGGGATAGGGGATTTGAAACTATTTGATAAGACCTCAAAAGCTTTCTTTATGCCTACCTTCACTTCTAATCTTCTATCAGTTAAGAGGGCTACTAATGATTTGAATTGTTATGCAATCTTTGGTCCTAATAGTGTTCATTTTCAGGATATTGAGACTGGGAAAGTTCTTGGAGAAGGACAAGGAAATGGAGATCTTTATGTCCTAGAGAAACCCTCACCTAGCTTATCTACTTCTATTAAGTCTTGTTTTGTTGTTAATTCGGACAGTGTGTGGCATGCTAGACTAGGCCATCCTCACTCTAGGGCTCTTGCTTTAATGTTACCAAATGTTTCTTTTGATAACTCAATGTGTGAGTCTTGTATTCTTGGTAAACATTGCAAATCTATTTTCCCTAAGTCCAATACTATTTATGAGCATTGCTTTGATCTAGTGCATTCTGATGTGTGGACCTCACCATGTCTTTCTAGAGATAATAACAAATACTTTGTGACTTTTATTGATGAAAAATCTAAGTATACATGGATTACTTTGTTACCTTCAAAGGATAGAGTATTTGATGCATTCATAAATTTCCAAAATTATGTTACTAATCATTTCAATGCTAAAATTAAGATACTTAGGTCAGACAATGGTGGAGAATATACAAGTCACAAGTTCAAAGAACACTTGGCTAAGCATGGCATTTTACACCAAACCAGCTGTCCATATACACCCCAACAAAATGGTGTGGCCGAGAGGAAGAACAGACACCTCATGGAGGTCGCACGGTCCATGATGTTCCACTCACATGTGACAAGACGATATTGGGGCGATGCCGTGCTGATGGCGTGTTACTTGATTAATCGAACACCAACCAAAGTCCTTAGTGACTTGTCACCGTTTGAGGTATTGAACAAATTTAAACCATCCCTAGATCACTTACGCGTATTCGGTTGTGTTTGTTTCGTGTTTGTACCAGGGGAACAGCGGAGTAAGCTTGATCCTAAAAGCGTGAGGTGCATGTTCATTGGCTATTCCACGACTCAAAAGGGATACAAGTGCTATGATCCAACGACAAGTCGTTTGTATGTTTCTCGAGATGTTCGCTTCATGGAAAATGTGGGCTATTTTGACAACAAGGACTGGAACAGCCTCAAAGACCTCTCCTCCTCACCTAATGACCGGGCCTCTAGCCTAAAATTCCTCCTCGATCACCTTGGGAATTCATCTCCACCGATGGCCCCTACACGGCTCGAGTCAAGTCCAACCCGTACAGAGAATGGACCGGACCTCGCGGCCGTCCCCGAGGATGAATTACCTTCAGATCATGCTCCTCCTGTGCCAACTTCGCCGGCCGGACCCCATGATGTCTCCTTAACACCTACTACGGACCACCGGGAAGAGGCTTCCACGGCCAGTGACACGGTTGACGTACAACCAATAGAACTGCCTTCTCAACCGGGTCTACGCCGAAGTGAACGTGTTCGATCTCACCCGTCCACATGGAAGGACAAACGAGTCTACTACAACAGCCAGGCCGTTGCACATCCTATTCAGGCCGTTTGTTCGCTTGAGCTGCTTCCGGTCGAGCACCAAGCTTTCTTTGGCCAAGTCGATGCTCATTGGGTTCCTCAAACTTATGATGAGGCTAAGGCACACCAAGAGTGGTTAGCTGCTGTCCAAGACGAAACTGGTGCCATGATCAGGAACCACACGTGGGATGAGGCTGACCTTCCCAAGGGTAAAAAGGTTGTGAGCTCCAAATGGGTCTTCACCATCAAGTTCTTGAGTACAGGCGCCATTGAACGCCACAAGGCTCGACTGGTCGCCCGAGGTTTTACCCAAACATATGGTGATGACTACACGGAGACATTTGCCCCGGTGGCCAAGCTCCATACGGTTCGGGTCGTTCTCTCTCTCGCGGTCAACCTCTCGTGGGATCTGTGGCAAATGGATGTCAAAAATGCCTTTCTCCAAGGCGAATTGGACGAAGAGGTTTATATGACGCCTCCTCCGGGCCTTGAAGACTTGGTTGCTCCCGGGAAAGTCTTAAGGCTGCGCAAGGTCATCTATGGCCTCAAGCAGTCTCTGCGGGCCTGGTACCATAAGCTGAGCTCCACCCTCAAAACTCACGGTTTTAGGCGATCAGAGGCCGATCACACCCTTTTTACGCTTCAAACATCCCTTGGCCTGGTCGTGGCCCTTATCTATGTCGACGACATTATTGTGACTGGTGATGATAAAGCTGGCATTGCAGACACCAAGCAATCTCTCAAGTCTGCATTTGAGATCAAGGACCTCGGCGAGCTCAAATACTTCCTTGGGATTGAAATCTGTCGCTCTCCGGAGGGACTCTTTCTTTCCCAACGCAAGTATACTCTTGACTTGCTAGCTGAAACCGGTAAGCTTGGTGTGTCTCCGGCGGCTACGCC
>NW_010922174.1:0-330 GCF_000633955.1 Camelina sativa | reverse complement strand
GGACAAAATGGGTAAAAGTGGTGTCTAAAAACTCCAAATTCAACTTGAACTCTTATAATTAGTCAAATACATTGGATTGATACATATTATGACCCTAGAAAGTGTTAGAATTAGTGGAAGTAGAGATAGACTTAAGAGAGTTTAGAGAGTAGAAAGCGATTCGGTAGAGAATAAGGAAGGAGATAAGATTAGTTTTTCATTCCATAAGTGTGTGTCTTACAATGTAGGCTAAAGCCTATATATAACAAGGAAACTTAGGGCTACACATTTTACAAACCGATCATCTAAGTGATAGGGACAGGGGGAGAGAGAAGACTAATCCCAAGGCTG
>NW_010922173.1:1808-7776 GCF_000633955.1 Camelina sativa | reverse complement strand
TAGGAACGTGCAATAGCCTGTAGTGGAGCGACGGTCTCCACGGTCTCAGGCGTAATCCGCATCACAATACCCTACTAGCTCCGTGCTTTCATTTAGACCCATCCATATGCCTTGCCCCGGCGAGCCCTTGAGATATTTGAGGATGCGGTTCACCATACCCCAATGATGCACGGTAGGACTTTGCATGTGTTGGCTCACCTGATTAACAGCAAAGCAAATATCAGGTCTAGTGATAGTAAGGTATATAAGCTTACCTACTAGCCGCCGGTATCGCTTGACGTCTTGAAATGGAGCTGCATCAAACTCCCCCTTTCCTCCGGCCTTATAGTTTTCATCAAGGGGTGTAGATACAGCTTTTGAACCTAGCTTCCCTGCTTCACTCAATAAATCAAGAGCATATTTTCTTTGTGATAAAAACAATCCTTCATTAGTCCTATATACTTCTATACCAAGAAAATATTTAAGTTCTCCTAGGTCTTTGATATCAAAAACTGACTTAAGGTAAGCCTTAGTCTCTTGAATGCCTACCTTGTCACTTCCAGTTATGATGATATCATCAACATAAACTAGAATGACTATAATACCTTTTTCACTTGGTAAGGTGAATAGAGTGTGGTCAGCCTCTGATTTGCGGAAGCCTTTCTCAAGGAGTGTGGTGCTTAACTTGTGATACCAAGCCCTAGGGGACTGTTTGAGTCCATAAATCGCCTTGTTCAGTTTTAATACTTTCCCGGGACCAATGATGTCTTCTAAACCCGGAGGTGGCCTCATATAAACTTCATCCTCGAGCTCTCCTTGTAAGAAGGCGTTCTTAACATCCATTTGCCATAAGTTCCAGTCAAGGTTGGTTGCAAGAGAGAGAACAACTCGAACCGTGTGAAGTTTGGCCACCGGTGCAAACGTATCTTGGTAGTCCTCCCCATACGTTTGAGTGAACCCTCTTGCAACGAGTCTGGCTTTGTAGCGTTCGATCTCCCCATCACTCTTATATTTAATGGTAAAGATCCACCTGGATGTCACAGCCTTCTTGCCTTTGGGTAAGTCAGCCTCGTCCCATGTATGATTGGCCTCCATTGCATTCTTCTCGGCATTGACAGCATCACACCATTCCTTATGATTCTTGGCTTCTTCATAGTCTTTGGGAATCCAATGAGCATCAATCTTGCCAAGAAACACTTGATGGTGTGGAGGAAAATGAGCCAAGGTGCATACCGCTTGAATCGGATGAGCTACAGCAACGTTGTTGTAGTAGACCCGAGTGTTTCGCCAATTGGAGAGGGGAAACTTGAGGCGTTCACTGCGGCGAAGTGGGATAACTTCCTGTGGTGTGGCCTCATCGTCATTGTCTTCCTCGGTGGGCACATAATCCTCATCACCGGAAGCATTGTCCACCGGAACTGAATTTAAACCATTTTCATCATCGGATTGTTCATCAAGTTCAGCCGAGTGTTCATCAAGTGCAGCCGAGGGATCATTGTCTAGAGACTCCGGCGGTGAAGTGGCCGGTGCATTGACTGGGGGTGCAGGTGTTGACGCGGGGGCATTGTCAACACCGAGTCTCTCGAGAAGGATGCGAAGGTTGTTAGCTCGGTCAGATGGTGAGGTGGACAAGTCTCGAAGGCTCTCCCAGTTCTTTTCCTCATAGAAGCCTTTAGACTCCACGAACTTAACATCACGAGAGACAAAAACGCGCTTCATGTTTGGCTCGTAGCACTTGTAGCCTTTTTGAGTCGTCGAGTACCCAAGGAACATGCTCTTAACACTCTTAGTATCAAGCTTGTCGCGTAGTTCTCCTGGCTTCAACACATAACACACGCAGCCAAATACTCTTAAATGATCAAATGAGGGTTTTACCTTGTTTATTACCTCAAACGGTGAACTGTCTTGAAGAACTTTGGTTGGTGTCCGGTTAATGAGGTAGCAAGCCGCAAGAACAGCATCTCCCCAAAACTTCTTTGGAACATTGGTGTGAAACATCATGGATCTTGCCACTTCCATGAGGTGCCTATTCTTCCTTTCAGCAACACCATTTTGTTGGGGTGTATATGGACAGCTTGTTTGATGAATAATCCCATGGTTTGCTAGGTATTGTTTGAAGGCATGGCTTGTATACTCTCCTCCATTATCTGATCTCAAAATTTTAATCTTTGCATTATAATGGTTAGTCACATATTTTTGAAAATTAGTGAAGGCTTCAAGAACTCTATCTTTAGAGGGAAGCAAGGTCAGCCAAGTATATTTTGATTTTTCATCAATAAAGGTCACAAAATATTTTTGATTTTCTCTAGACAAGCAAGGGGAAGTCCAAACATCTGAATGGATTAAATCAAAACAATTTTCATAAATAGTCATAGATTTAGGAAAAACAGCCTTGCAATGTTTACCAAGAATACATGCCTCACACTCATCATTTTTAAAAGAAATATTAGGAAACATTAATGATAAAGCTCTAGTATGAGGATGTCCTAGCCTAGCATGTAAAATAGAATCACTAGGTTTAATAATAACCGAATTAAAACAAGATGCAGTAGAAGAAGATAGATTCAAGTCCTCAAGCACATATAGATCATCCTTGGAACCTCCTTGACCAAGAACTTTACTTGTCTCAATATCCTGAAAATGAACCTTGTTAGGACCAAATATTGCATAACAATTTAAATCAGTGGTGGCCCTCTTAACTGATAGCAAATTAGATGTGAAATTTGGCATATAGAAAGCTTTAGTTTCTTTGTTAAATAACTTTAAATTCCCTATGCCTTTAATTGGAACTTTCTCACCATTAGCTATCACAACATTACCATTAGCAGGCTTAATATCACTCATTAACCTAGAATCACTAATCATGTGATGAGATGCACCAGAATCAACAATAAGAGACTTAGTTTTGTTTGAAGTAAGAAACGCCTTACCGGTGGCCTCCTTGAGGGCTTTGATGAGCGCATCAAGGTCGGACCGCCTTACCAGCTCGGACGATGCTGCAGCAAGAGCAGTTCCACCGGTCACTTGTTGAGGCTGCTCAGAGATCAATGGCTCCCCCACGGCAGTTGCTTGGTGAGCTCTCGGTTGTCCTCCGCGGTTTGGTCGTCCACCTCGGATTGTTCCCGGTGGTGGTGCTAGATGCGGATGTAGGATCCAGCAGCGGCTCTTGAAGTGGCCAAGTTTCTTACAGTGCTCACAAACCGGCGGGTTGTTCTTGTCCTCCGGTCGGTAGTAGCCTTTGTTTGCTGATGCCATCTCAGCTTTGTTAGCGGTCACCAGCTCTCCCTTGCTGCCGAACAATCCCATGGAGCCATGCTCCTTTTGAATTTGGTTACAAACATCATCAAGGCTTGGGAGTTTATCTGACCGCAAGATGTGTTTGATGAGATCATTGTAGGAGGGGTTTAGGGTCAAGAGCAGCCCAAACACTTTGTCTTGTTCACGCCTCTCGTTCAGTATGGCCGGATCAATTGTCGCCGGTCGCAGCATTTCTAGTTCAGCCCAAAGGGACCTAAACTTCCCAAAATGCTTTGTAAACTCCATATCCTCTTGATTGAGGTTATTGATGGCCCTTTTAATCTCGAAGATACGATTGACATTGGTAATATTACCAAAAACGTTCTTGAGGGTGTCCCACAAGTCCTTCGCCGTCTCGCAGTAGGAGTAGGCTTCAAGAATGGGGGCATCTAGAGAGTTTTGAATGATGGCTAAGACCCCTTGGTCTTCTTGGAACCATTTGTTCTTTTCATCTCCGGCAAGTTCCTTGCCGTCCTTGGTGGCCTCACCACTCGGAGCTTCGCTCTTCTCAACGTGAGACCAAAGGCCTCGGCCACAAAGGGCAGTTTTCGTGGTCCTCGCCCACAGCAGATAGTTCTCTCCCTTGAGAGTCACCGGAACAACCATGGTTTTGACACTTTCCATGATGAAGAGACCGTTAGGTAAAGCTATTATCCAACGGTTAAAGAAAATGACTTTCAAGTCAAAACAGAAAATGAGAGAGAAGGAGAAGCGGAAGTAAGTGATGATCAAAAACTTTAGAATGACGAGCAACCAGGCTCTGATACCATGAAAGAATTAATAGGATCGATTATGAGTTTAGTGAGAAGATTTGAATAACAAGAGAGTGAGAATCGTTGAGAGTATAGTAAGAGAGTATAGAGAGAGTATTGTGGAGAAAGAGATATTATCTCTTCTTACCTCATTTAGAACATAATTACAATCTACTTATAGACATATACAAAAGAATATACTAAGATGATCCTAGGCACATTTACATATAAAGATAGCGACATGTCCTTAAGAAGACATGTGATCCTTCCCACTTGCGCACTCTACACTAACGGCTATGAGGAGAAGGATCGAGAAGCTCTTGTGACCGTTGGAGGCTGGTGAACATGGAATGGACTCGTGATCCTCATGGGTTGAGCTTGGTAGGCCTTTAGCTGTACGGACGGCCCAATGGTGATGGTTGTACGGACGGATGTACGGACAAGGTGTGTGTGCGGTTTCATACTCCCCCTCAAGCTTGATCATGAGCATTGATCAAGCTTGGACTCATGCACACCCACCTCATTAAAAACCTTAGTATAGAAAACCACTTGGGAAAAACTATACTTAAGGGAAAAAGAGTGTGGGTATCATGTGAAGACAATCATGGCCGAGTAAGATCTTTGAGGCCAAGTTTGGGGTGAATGTACTCACACACTTGTGGACTGGCCGCCTTGGTGAGAACGTCAGCCAATTGTTCAGAGCTCTCGGTGTGACATGGTAGAACAACTCCAAGTTTAATTTGCTCTCGGACTTTGTGGCAGTCGACTTCAATGTGCTTGGTTCTCTCATGGAACACCGAGTTTGTTGCGATGTGAATAGCTGCCTCATTGTCGCAATGCATAGTAATAGGCTTAGGTGACTCGATTCCAAGGTCCTTGATGAGTGCCTTGAGCCACATCAACTCGGTTGTTAACTTTCTCATGGCTCTATACTCCGATTCAGCACTTGATAGGGATACCACCTTTTGTTTCTTGCTCTTCCATGTGATCAAGTTGCCTCCTAGGAACGTGCAGTAGCCTGTAGTGGAGCGACGGTCTCCACGGTCTCCGGCGTAATCCGCATCACAATACCCTACTAGCTCCGTGCTTTCATTTCGACCCATCCATATGCCTTGCCCCGGCGAGCCCTTGAGATATTTGAGGATGCGGTTCACCATACCCCAATGATGCACGGTAGGACTTTGCATGTGTTGGCTCACCTGATTAACAGCAAAGCAAATATCAGGTCTAGTGATAGTAAGGTATATAAGCTTACCTACTAGCCGCCGGTATCGCTTGACGTCTTGAAATGGAGCTGCATCAAACTCCCCCTTTCCTCCGGCCTTATAGTTTTCATCAAGGGGTGTAGATACAGCTTTTGAACCTAGCTTCCCTGCTTCACTCAATAAATCAAGAGCATATTTTCTTTGTGATAAAAACAATCCTTCATTAGTCCTATATACTTCTATACCAAGAAAATATTTAAGTTCTCCTAGGTCTTTGATATCAAAAACTGACTTAAGGTAAGCCTTAGTCTCTTGAATGCCTACCTTGTCACTTCCAGTTATGATGATATCATCAACATAAACTAGAATGACTATAATACCTTTTTCACTTGGTAAGGTGAATAGAGTGTGGTCAGCCTCTGATTTGCGGAAGCCTTTCTCAAGGAGTGTGGTGCTTAACTTGTGATACCAAGCCCTAGGGGACTGTTTGAGTCCATAAATCGCCTTGTTCAGTTTTAATACTTTCCCGGGACCAATGATGTCTTCTAAACCCGGAGGTGGCCTCATATAAACTTCATCCTCGAGCTCTCCTTGTAAGAAGGCGTTCTTAACATCCATTTGCCATAAGTTCCAGTCAAGGTTGGTTGCAAGAGAGAGAACAACTCGAACCGTGTGAAGTTTGGCCACCGGTGCAAACGTATCTTGGTAGTCCTCCCCATACGTTTGAGTGAACCC
>NW_010922173.1:0-541 GCF_000633955.1 Camelina sativa | reverse complement strand
CATTAGAGTTTAGTTGCATTGCATTTGCATCTTTTCATGCATAAACAGGTGATTTTGGAGCTTAAGGAGCATGGAAGCAATGGAGAAGAGATGTGAAGCAATCATGAGGAAGAAACAAGGGAGTTAAGGCTGAAGAACCAAGGTCCAGAGTCCAACTCGACCGCACACTCGACCAGACACTCGACCGTGTGCTGAGGAGGACTCGACCGAGTGGAGATTGCACAAGAGAAGCCAGCTCGACCAGCCACTCGACCGAGCACTTGTCGAGTTGACCGAGCCGTTGACTACTTTGACTTTTTCTATTTTTTAGGGCTTCCACCTCCTCACCTATATAAGGCCTTGTACCTGCAGCCACCAAAAGTGTCCAGCTTTTAGATATTCCCTAAACCTAGTTTTTACCTTTTTTAGCTTTATTCCTTTTGCATTTTTATTTTTAAGATCTTGTACTTTCTTAAGAAAGAAGACTAGATTCTTGTATTTCGTTGGTTCTATATCTTTCAAGATATTGAGAATTTGAGTTTGATCCTTTCATCAATATTAT
>NW_010922172.1:7136-7776 GCF_000633955.1 Camelina sativa | reverse complement strand
TTCTTTACCATCAGTCCTCGAGACTTCCCAGAACCATCTCGCGTCGTCTCCACCTCCGTTTCCCGCCGAGTCCTGCCATTAGCCGTATCCGCTCAACCGCGTCCGTACGTTCCGAGAAGGCTTCACGACCGTTTTCACAAACCGTTCGTTGGAACCTCCTCAACTCTCGTTTCTGTCGTTTGAATCCTCTCTGGATTCGAACCCTTGATGCTTGGCCGAGGAAAGTCCCACCGATTCTGACTTGACCGAAGACACATTCCTCCATCGATCCATAGCTGCGTCCGCGGGTCACATCAGTTGGTATCAGAGCTCTAAAAGCTCCTGACTTCAAAGGTTGTGTCTTTCTAACCCACAAACTCATCTCTTTGGTCAAAGTTTGGATCTTGAACTTTTGTGTTAGCTTTGTTAGCTTTTTTTTTTGTCTCGCTTGTGTAGTTTGTTCTTTTGGTTTAAATTGGTGTTGAGTTGTGTTGTTAGTTTCGTTTTTTGTCTTCGTTTTAGGGTGTTAGTTTTGTCTTGTGTTCTAGATTGTTAGATTCCATCTCGTTTTTAGTTTCTTGTTCGTTCTTGTAGCTCTTGTGTTCTTGCTGTTCTTGTTTTTGTTCTTGAGTGTTCTTAGTTGTTTTGTCTAGATCTTTTA
>NW_010922172.1:0-393 GCF_000633955.1 Camelina sativa | reverse complement strand
GATGAGCTCTTGGTGCTCCACGGTGGTTCATTGGTCGGTTTACTCGGAGGTGTGGGTGGAGAATCCAACACTCATTCTTGAAATGGCCCGGCTTCTTGCAGTGGTGACACACTGGTTCTTTCTTGTTATCTCCTCGATAGTAGCCCTTGTTTGCGGTCGCTACATCAGCTTGGTTGGCGGTTACAAGCTCCCCCTTGTTACCAAACAACCCCATGGAACCATGCTCCTTTTGAATCTGACTACACACTTCCTCCAGGCTGGGAAGCTTGTCCGACCTCAAGATATGCTTGATAAGATCGTTGTAAGATGGATTCAGCATAAGGAGGAGGCCGAACACCTTGTCTTCTTCACGCCTCTCATTCAAGATTGCCGGATCAAGAGTCGCTGGCCTAA
>NW_010922171.1:6934-7781 GCF_000633955.1 Camelina sativa | reverse complement strand
AATCCGTCACAGCAGCTATGGCGACCATGCTTGATGCAAGACTTGGTTCTCTACACTTGAATCAAACCAACCCGGAAGCAAATTAGCATCAATGGCAGAACCAGGAAGAACCAAGACAAGATGACGAGACCAGGCAGTACTACAGTCATGGTTCTTCACACAGTGGTCAGCGAAGGCGTCGACGTGACCGTCCAGTCCCAAGAGATCCGTTGGGAGGCCTAAAGTTCAAGATTCCTGCCTTTCATGGAACCAATAATTCGGATACCTAGTTGGAGTGGGAGCAGAAAATTGAGTTAGTCTTTATATGTCAAGAGGTCACCAAGGTCAACAAGGTTAAAGTTACTGCTACCGAATTCTATGTATATGCTTTAAGCTGGTGGGATCAGCTTGTTACCAGCCGCAGACGTACCGGAGATGTACTGATCGAAACATGGAACCAGCTGAAAGCCGTCATGCGTAGGAGGTTTGTGCCGAGTTACTATCACCGTGATCTTCATCAGCGACTATGGAATTTGGTTCAAGGAAGCAAGTCTGTCAAAGAGTACTTCAAGGAGATGGAAACCCTAATGCTAAGAGCCGATATTCATGAGGATGGAGAAGCTATGATGTCACGATTCATGGGAGGTCTTAACCGTGAAATCCAAGACCGTCTAGAAACTCAGCATTATGTGGAGATCGAGGAGATGCTTCACAAGGCAGTCATGTTCGAACAGCAAATCAAAAAAAATAACTCTCGATCCAGCTACAGCACCGTTAAGACCAGCTACAACTAAGGAAAGTCAAGTTACCAAAAGGAGGACAAGCCCGACTACCAGAAGGACTACAAGCCATTCGTCAAGCCAAAGCC
>NW_010922171.1:0-567 GCF_000633955.1 Camelina sativa | reverse complement strand
TTTAAACTTACACTTTTTGATTGTTTTGTTGATATAAACTCAACACTCACACATAATATTCCAAATTGAAAATATTACTTTTGAAGTGACAAACTAAATTAGTTTTGTTTTTAAAGATTATATGAACTTCAATCTAAAGATTTTTTAAAACCCCAAGAATAACTTCAATCCTTTCGTTTTTTTTTTCACTCATCAATTTAATTTATAGTGCTAGATTTCATACTAATAGTTTCATCTTTAGAGGATTTAGTTAAATGGTATTTGAATAATTATATTATTTTCTATATTTCACTTCCAGTTACACTTGATTTCTTTTTGGAATCATTTTTCATTTTGCTTAAATCAAGAAAATCAATTTTTATAATTAAGTTCTTTTTGTTTTCAAAACCTCAAATCTTAAATAATAGAAATATTATATTGATCTTTACATATTTATCTATTGGATCACAAAAAAATATAGACTTTACAAAATAAAATGACTTTATAAATAGATAATTATATCGATCATTCTAAATTATTGAAAATAATACATGAATATGTGAGATAACCAAAGTACATAATAGAGAA
>NW_010922170.1:7124-7789 GCF_000633955.1 Camelina sativa | reverse complement strand
GAAATTTGTTCTTCATGCATGGTATTTTAATTAAGTAACCAACATAAAATAAAATTTGGTCATGCTATTTTTGAATCTCTTACACGACTTTGATCTAGCTATATAAACCTTATTGATAGATTCTAACACGCTCTTACAACCTTTGTAAATAAACACAAATTAATCGGTGTGCAGCGTAGATTTACTTTTAATACTACCAAAAAGTTATCCCCATTAAGGAAATCATGCCAATGTCCGAGCTTCGCAGTTCGGAATCGTTGTTTCTTCCTGGGTCTCTGTCTTTTTGGTTTTCACTTCTGCTTCCTTATCTTATGTGCAGTGTTATAGTGTTTGTTGTTCTCCTGAGCTTTTCTTCATTTTCTGCTACTTGTAGTTCTGTCAAAATTTTGCGTCAGATAACAAACTGAAAAAACAAAAAAAGCTCTCTGGTTAAAAAAGGAAAGTGCCATACACAAGGCGATTCTAGGGTTTGCAATACCTCCCTCTCGCTAGGGTTTGTGACGGCTCCGCCGGGGTGCTCTCATGTCAGAGCTGACTTCTTCGGGCCATCCTCAAGGTGACAAGGCCTCTTCTCACAATAAGCAACAGTCCTATGCAGCAGTGGTGAATAAGCGTGCATCGCTTAAGAAACATGATTTTGAAATAAGTTTGGTTGATGGTGTTCC
>NW_010922170.1:0-600 GCF_000633955.1 Camelina sativa | reverse complement strand
AAGATTCAACATAGAGAAGAAAATAACATGAAATGTTTTCAACCCCAGCATCATAGACAATCCAGACATTATATAAAAAAAAAGTGGGCACTGATCAAAAGAGGAAAAGAAACAGCAATAGTTTAGTTTTAGGTTAGTGTTATTTCATTGGACTTTAAATTTATTGGGTCTTAATTTTTTTGGTCCCAGTACAAATGCACTTGTTGCACTGGTCAATCCAGACATTATATAAAAAAAAGTGGGCACTGATAGCAAATTATAATAGTATGGAATTTGTAAGTGCTATATATTAAGATGGTACTCGAAATTTGACGATATACCATGAAAGATTACCCAAAGAATTATAACATTTTTGTTTGACAATGGTAGATTTTGGTTTACATACTATGACTGTATTTAAATAAATCAAACTGTTATTGAATACTTAACGGAAATTATTTTATAAAATAGAACGACGTCATTTTTTTTTTTTCTCAAACTGACGTCGTTTGGAAATATATAAAGGGTATTTAGATACTCCAAGGGTTTGAAGATAAAGCATGATACCTGCTTCGAGAGAGAGAAAAAGGCTTGAGAAATGCTTGTTGCTTGAAGGCTGGG
>NW_010922169.1:7377-7792 GCF_000633955.1 Camelina sativa | reverse complement strand
CGCCTCATTATCACAATGCATCGTGATAGGTTTTGATGATTCAACTCAAAGATCCTTCAGTAGAGTCTTAAGCCACATCAGTTCGGTAGTCAGTTTCCTCATGGCCCTATACTCTGCTTCAGCACTTGAAAGTGATACCACCTTTTGTTTCTTGCTTTTCCATGTGACAAGATTGCCTCCTAGGAATGTGCAATATCCGGTTGTTGATCGACGGTCTTCGCGGTCGCCGGCGTAATCAGCGTCACAATATCCTACCAGTTCCGTGTTCTCATTGCGTCCCATCCAGATGCCTTGTCCGGGCGCACCTTTGATGTATTTGAGGATCCGGTTCACCATGTTCCAATGATGGACAGTTGGGTTTTGCATATGCTGGCTAGCCTGGTTCACAGCAAAACAAATGTCAGGTCGAGTAATA
>NW_010922169.1:0-435 GCF_000633955.1 Camelina sativa | reverse complement strand
CTTCTATAATTAGTCAAATGCATTGGATTGCTACATATTTTGACCCTATAAACAGTAACAAATCTGTTTACTGCTTTGAATCAATCTTTTCTCGGTTTTAGCCTGTTTCGGGACAAAATCGGTATAAGTGTTGTCTATACACTCCAAATTCAAAACGAACTCTTATAATTAGTCAAATGCATTGGATTGCTACATATATTGACCCTATAAACAGTAACAAAACTGTTTACTGCTTCGAATCAATGTTTTCTCGGTTTTAGCATGTTTTCTCGGCTTAAGCTTGTNTGTTGTCTAAACACTTCAATTTCATCCCAAACTCTTACAATTATTCAAATGCATTCAATTGTCACACATTCTGACCCTAGAAACAGTAACAAAGCAGTAACAAAGCGTGTTTGGGGATAAAACAGGTTTAAGTGTTGTCTAAACACTCCT
>NW_010922168.1:7310-7793 GCF_000633955.1 Camelina sativa | reverse complement strand
AAAGCCATACCAGAGCTACAAACGCCGTAATATCCTACCAGCCACCGAATCAAACAGCTTCAGTTGAGAAATAAAACAAACCCATCATATTGATTGTTTAGAATAATAAAAAAAAAAAACAAAAAAAACCTAGTAGATGTAATCAAATTTACCTCTAGGGTGGCGATTGATTTCATCACTGGAGTTGATCTTAATCCAATAAAAACACGATAAAGAAATTCTTCACTGCCGTCTCCTCCGCCTGATCCATAGAATTGTGAGTCGAACATCTAGGTTTTTAATTATTTGGCAAAAGGTTTCGTTTCTCAATTCGTCAATTATAAATTAGAGCCATCCGAATACAAATTATAAAGGATCCAGAAAAACATGCAAATCCTCGTTTTTACCGACCCGTTTGTAATTGATCCAATGACATTCCCAGTAAGTTGGATTTATTTGATAAATGCTCCAAAAATGTATATATAGATATATATATATATATAT
>NW_010922168.1:2350-5929 GCF_000633955.1 Camelina sativa | reverse complement strand
CGCTTCAATTTATTGTTGTTTCATATTTTTGTTTGCGTCCTGAATTTGTTTCATTGTTTTGATTATATCATTGATCTCTGGAATTGGATTTATCTGATGTTGGTAGGTGTTATGACTGACGAGCTAAGAAGTTTACTGGAGTTGAATCTTCCTAAAGTCAAAGAGGGAAAGAAACCCAAGTTCAGCTTAGGATTGGCTGAGCCTAAACTCGGTTCACATATTTTTGAAGCCACTAAAATCCCATGCCAGAGCAATGAGTTCGTACTTCAGCTTCTCAGAGGTGTACGCCAGCATTTTGATAGGTTCATCAAGGACCTAAAGATGTGCTATCCTTCTTTGTATATAAAGCCCTTCTTATTGGTAGACTTGATTTCCAGGGTATGGATTATCTGAAATATGACAACTGTTTCAACCTGGGCATAAAACCAATCAAAAGGTTTGATCTTTATATGATTTGATATGGTACCATGTAATATTTTTGGTATAAGTTTTTGAATGACTTGATATGGTTTATGCTTTCTAGATACCCTCCCATGCGTGATGCTCTGAACGCGACTGGTCGCTCAATCTTTTATTCGCTTTGTGATTGGTACATACTCAAAATGTCTTTTACGTATGCAGGGGTGATGATGATCCTGCCTTGTGGGCAAAAGAAGTTGGAAACAGTTGGCGCACAACTGAGGACATCTATGATACATACATGGGCAAGGTGAAATCTCTTTGCATTAGATAAACCTCGTGTGTCATTTGAGTAGTTATGATCATTGATTTGCTTGGAGAGGGATTGGTTTGTTTAAATCATGATCTGATTGCATTACTTTCTTTTTTATGTTTATGAAAGTATGACTACAGTTGCTGATTTGAATAACAAGTGGGCTGCTTATGCTGGAACTGGTGGTTGGAATGGTAAGCAGTCATATTTTTATCTTAAAAACTGTTCTGCTATGAAGTAAGAACTAGTACACTAAAGTACGAACTCGAGTTCTCTGTTTCTAGGGCTCTTGGTTTCCGTACTATTCACCAAGTAAGCTCTGAGATATATTTTGTTCTGTTATATATATTCAGCTTTGTTATTCTAAATTCCTCTGATCTTGCTATAGGTAGATCCAAAGGCACAAATGGTATTGATAGCCAATGGAGACGTGAGGTTGGCCTCCGAGAAAGCTGATTTAGGACCTTATGAAGCTTGGGGAGGTGATGCACCTGAAGTTTCATTTACCAATCATTGTAATACACTTTGTTAACAAAGTTGAAAACACAAAATATTAAATAAACATATATGTTATGGCTGAGTTATGTACTTACACGGCTGAATTATAAGTAAATATTAAATAAACATATATGTTATGGCTGAGTTATGTACTTCTTACAACTGAGTTATGGCTGAGTTATGTATTTGTTGCGGCTTCGTTCGGAAAAGTATTGTTCGGGAAACCAAAACAATAATTTTGTGCCTGTTTAGATCCACACGCTTAATAAATTTATAATGTTAGTTTTTTCACAATATATTATATAAAATAATTAAAAAATTGTACTCAAAATTCGAATAAAAAATAAAAAAATTCTGACGATGTGACTAAGTGATAGCTGAATTATTGACTTACACGGCTGACTTATGAAATATTTGTAAATTTATATTATTATAACTCAATATTTTAAATGTACAATTGAAATATGAATATTACAATTATTATAACCAATAAAAAGTAATAATTATAGAGAAATATTGATTTTTACACATTCTCACCATAATGTGTTAAACATACAACACATGACGTTTAGGGGTTAGGGTTAGGGTTGGGGTTTAGGGTTTGAGATGTAGGATTCAGATGAGTAACATTATTTGTTTTTTTTGGTTTTGGTTCTAATGTGTTTTAATGTGTTTGGTTTAAGGTGGTAAATGGATATACTAATATTATTACCATTTAAATATATTTTTAAAAAATCAAATTTTTTTTTGGCTATTTCCGGTTATGGGTCGGTTAGATTAATATATAACCATAAATAACTCAAAATATATTGTAATTAAGTAGATTAGTCTAATATAACCAAAAGTAAGCCAAATATAACCAAAATTAACCAAACATACCAATTCAAAATACCAAATTGGAAAATTTATTTTTTCGGTTCAGTTCGGTTTGGTCGGTTATTTAGTCATTCTAATTTGAGGGTTGGCTGAGTTATAGTAAAGTTATGGCTGAGTTATGCAACAGATATATTAATTTATTATATACGTTTTCGAGAATATAAAAAGTGTTGTTGGGGAGACGCAAACAATAATTATGTTTATTGTTAAGAATCACACGCGTAATAAATGAGATTTTAGCGATTTTTTATTTAAAAGGAATTCAAAATACGAATTTGAATTAAAAATTTTTTTTTTATTAAAAGTATTTCTTAAACAATTGACTGATATGACTGAGTTATCGACATAAACGGCTGACTTATGAAATATTTGTAAATTAGAATTATTATAACTCAAAATTAAAATATAGAATGAAAAAATGAATATTACAATCATGATAAGCAATAAAAAGTAATAATTATAGACAAAGATTGATTTTTACACAGTCTGATCAAAATGTGTAAAACATTCAAAACATGACATTTAGGGGTTAGGGTTAGGGTTAAAGTTAGGGTTAGGGTTTGAGGTGTAGGGTTTATATTTCCAACATTATGGGTTTTAATATAACAGTTTGGTTTTGGTTATATTGTGTTTGGTTTAAGGTGGCAATTTGGATATACTAATATGATAACCATTTGAAAATTTAAAATTTTTTGAAATTACTTTTCGGTTATCTCCGGTTATGGGTCGGTTAGATGAATATATAACCATAAATAATCCAAATGTTATCCAAATTAGATCGATTAACTTAATATAACCGATAGCAAGCCGAATATAACCGTAACTAACCGAAAATAATGGAAAAAATAGTTTCCGGTTCGGTTCGGTTTGGTCGGTTATTTAGTCATTCTAATTTGAGGGTTGGCTGAGTTATGGTAAAGTTATGGCTGAGTTATCGTTTAGGGTCTTCTCAATAATATGAAAACATATTATTCTTTCCTGGGTCTTTTGTTCTGTCAGATTCCTAATAAGTATTACAACGTCTCTCGATATTACAAAAAGTGTTGTTAGGGAAGCGCGAAAAATCACTAATTCTGTACCTGCTCAAATCCACATGCATAATAAATTCATAAAGTGAGATTTTTATCACAAGATATTATTGCAAATAATATCTGAGTCTTTTGTTATGTCAGATTCGTAATAAGTATTAAAACGTCACTCGATGTCACAAAAAGTGTTGTTAGGGAAGCGCGAAAAATCACTAATTTTGTGTCTGCTCAAATCCACACGCATAATAAATTCATAAAGTAAGCTTTTTATCACAAGATATTATTGCAAATAATTAACTAATTATTATTCGAATTTAGAATTTTATTTTTCTAAAAGTATTTCTCCAACAATTGAATATTAAAATTATTATAACTCAAAATTTAAATTTAGAATGGAAATATGTCTATTACTAGGTTAACAGATGGTTTCACGCCAAAATATCGCTTTACGGCTGAGTTATATTA
>NW_010922168.1:0-784 GCF_000633955.1 Camelina sativa | reverse complement strand
CTAAATTTTATTCAAAAATGTTACCAATCACTAACAAAACTAATTTTTTTGAAGTTGAGTTTGAATAATCATGTGTTATGGTTGATGTACAAGTTTGAGGTATATCCTTTGTAAAATTGTTAACTCAAAAGATTATTCAACATCATGGAAATTTTCATGAGTTAAAGATGTGGTAAGTTAAGTTATCTATTTTTAAATAAAAAAACAAAAATTCAGTTATATAATACAAAAAATTATTATTTTTTGTTTAATTTAATTCATATAATTTAGGAGAAAAATAATTTTTACTAATTTTCTTTTATTTAATAACTTTTTTAACTAGTTATTTTATTTTTCCTAAATTATTAGTTTTTATTATTATTTGAAATGAAAATAGACATAGACCTAAATTTTATTCAAAAATATTACCAATCACTAACAAAACTAAATTTTTATAAAGTTGAGTTTGAATAATCATGTGTTATGGTTGATGTACAAGTTTGAGGTATATCCTTTGTAAAATTGTTAACTCAAAAGATTATTCAACATCATAGAAATTTTCATGAGTTAAGTTGAGTTATCTATTTTTTTTGATTAAAAAAAACGAAAATTCAGTTATATAATACAAAAAAATTATATTTTTCGTTTTTATTTAATTCATATAATTTAGGAAAAAAATAATTTTTACTGCTTTTCTTTTATTTAATAACTTTTTAAGTAGTTATTTTATTTCTCCTAAATTATTACTTTTTATTATTATTTGAAATGAAAATAGACATAGAACTAAATTTTATTCAAAAATGTT
>NW_010922167.1:0-7796 GCF_000633955.1 Camelina sativa | reverse complement strand
AACTGACATTGTGCTCTTTAAAGTACGTATGCGGTTGAGAAAGTTTTGTTTTTGTTAAAGATGCGGTTGAGAAAATTTTGTTTTTGTTAAAGTTTTATATGGAGGGATGCCATATAATTTGTAAGGTTTGAAGAAGAACTCAACAGAAAAGTAGAGGTGTGAATGGAAATCGCTTATTTTTCTAGAGAGAGTGCTTGATGACCATAAACTATATAAAATTAAGTATCATATAAAATAACAAATAAAATAAGTGATAATTAAACTGTGTTCGTAGTCCCAACACTCACAAACATTGCATTAGAGGTGTAATTTATTCAAGTGTGGAAGTACATGAGAATCTCACTCTTACCCCGTATGCATCACGTTAAGAAGACGCTCACTGTGATCCATCAACGTCACTATAACGTTCATTTTGTCCTTGCTAAACCAGTGGTCAGGTACACCTTTGATTTCGATCTTTCTCATATCATTGCTTTGAAGATCATAACAGAGAATGTGAAATGGAGAAAACAAATTCTCTGGTATCAAGAAAACCTTGCCATTTTGAGTTGTACCATTGACTTTGAATATAGTGTCGTTATTGACTAAATGTAGCTGAGAAGGCTGCAAAACTAGAGTCTTCCTCGACCATTTATTGCTCCCGGCATCTTCGACGGCCCATAAATCAAGTCTACCCTTTTCTCTAAGATTGCTTTGGACAATAAGAGTTACTTTGCCACCATACTCTATAAGACTCACATCCGTGACCCTTGAACGCAGCTCATCTCCGTCCCTGCGAGGTACTTGGATCATTTTGAATTCTCCGGATCTAATGTGGAAACTCACAAGCACAGAATTATACGAATCAGTCCAACCCAGGTAATATATAACCCCATCAATACACACTCCTCCCTTGACCGGAATGTGAGGACGAAAGTCAGCTGGACACGTTGGAGCCGCCTTTTTCCAAATTCCTCTTCCTCCAGCTTCTAGGAAAAAGACCCGATGCTCTGACCTCATCTCTTGACGAAATCTCGTTCTGACACCAGTTGAACATACCACTACGTACTGGTCGCTAACATGGTCGTGTCCGAAATAGTAAGAGACGACTTTTGCACCTTCTCCTGGAGGAGGAGTTATGATGATGTTGGATTTGATTGCCGCGGGGAAGGTGACAAGGTGTCTGGTGGCAGGATTATAGATCCGCGGCTTTCCCCAAAAGGTGTAACATATGAAGCCAGGAAGATATTGCAAGATGGCGCCTCCCCGCTGTGGGATGGTCAGATCGTGGTCAACTACAAAGCAAGAAGACGACGTAGTTTCTGGAGCCAATGATAGTATTACGGAGTTATGGTGGTCACTGAGATCCCGCAAACACATGTAAAGTCGAGGACGCGGTCGGGATGGGAACGAGTGGAAACGGCTGCTGAAATATCGTGAGCTGATGTACGATGACCAAAGTTTTGAGACGCACTTGAACCTCATAAGAGATTTAGCAGGCAGTTTCGTAAGGATCTCATCCGTCACCACATCCATAGGAGGAATCTCCATCTCAGGTCGTCTTCTTGTTTGGGCAATCTTTTAGGGTTTGAATTAAGACTGCTATATGTAAATACTAAATAGTATATTATATTCTGGTGAGTATTAACATACTACTATCATTATTTAACATTTTTAAAAAATCAGTATAGTTTATATATTAAAATATTTAGAAAAGGAAACAAATATATATATATATATATATATATATATATATACAGAAAATAAGAGAAATGTAAATTTAAAAAAAAAAATGGAAATATTAAAACTTTAAAAGTTTATTAGAATATAAAAAATAATATTAATATTTAAAAGACATCTATATTATTAATTGGAAAGCACAAAATAGAGAATGTCCAAAAACAAAATTATAATTAGTTAAAATGTCAATGTGAATATATATAGAGAATACATATTCAATTTCAAGTGACCAATTATGAGCCAATCCGGATTGGGAATAACCCGTTAGGATCTGGATTTGAGCAAGAGGTGGATATTTAGTTTACTTTCAAATTTGTATACCTGTTTAGAAGAAAAAAAAATAAAAAAATCATATTAGATTAGCAAATTATAATAAAATCTATATCCCTGAAATATTACACTACAAAATAAACAGGATATTACGTCAGTTATAAGTGGGGTTAACGTCGGTTATTAACTGACTCAAAAAACTTAACGTCGGTTTACAAACCGACTTCTAACCCCTGACGCAAACTGTTTTTACATCGGTTTAAGAACTGATGCTAAGTTTAACGTCTAATATTAACGTCAGTTAAAACGTGACTCAAATGCTCAAACATAAAGTCAGTCTATAAACCGACGTAAGATGCCAATTTTTGTTTCTGTATATATATTTATATATTATATATAAACAACTATTAAATATAAATTAGATTTTAGATTGCGATACCAAAACACTAGAAAACAAAAACTTAACCCATTTACATATCAATTATTTGTCTGAAGAACATAATATTAATAAATTACAATGTTTCCTGTATACTACTATACTACTCACAAGTTACTGAGATCATGTCGCCACATTTACTTGGGTATGCTTTTGATTGCATATGAGACTCAGTTGCAGGTGTGATTGTAGCTACCTTCCAAGATTCATCTCCCTCGAAGCTTAGACTAGAAGCAGAACAAAAAAAAAGATAGAAGAAATATATGGATGAGTAACAAGAGTAGAGACAAACTTAAAAATATGATGAAAACCAAGTTAAATTAATCTCTATAACATTCTTACCTCACCTTGTCAGGCGTAAGTGTCTATGAAGATCTAGTAACTGAAGCTCAAATATTCGTGTATGCAAATCTCAGTAGATCTCATGACGTAAACCATCAAATTCTTTGGACAAGAGGAAAGATGATAGGTCTGACACTCGTGTAGGAACCCTTGCAATAGAAAACCCTTCAGGTACATCTACAAAGCAAAACATAAAGCTCAAGCACATCAGCAAACACAAAGACAAATTGCATATTGTGAGAGAGAAATGTGATTGAGTAATAACAACTTGGAACATGTCATAATTCAAATGGTCAAATTATTGAATCCATCTCATTAGTAGAACATAAATGGTTTCCATGGCTGAGTGGCTATAACACTGCAAACATATACAGGAAATCAAGGTAACCTGTCTGGAAGGAAGTAGACAAGCAGTCCATCCTTAAACCTCTTTAACACCAACATGAAAATAAGGACTGATGACTCCACACTTGTTCAGCCTTCCATCAAGCTCAACAACATACTCAAACTCGCCGATGTAATCTAAAAAATCGAAACACAAAATTACACTTAAAACAATAGACATGAAAGCAAGTAACCGAGTCATAGCTACTAGCTCTGCAAAAATCACCATACCGTGCTTTTGCATAACGATAAGGAACTCGATGATAACTTTAGAAGAAGGCCTGATCATAACCTGCCTCTTTCCCCTCTTCTCTGCATTGTACATGCTCTGAACTCTGAAGAGCGTCATTGAGGACATCGATTCTCACCACTCTACATTGAAAACTGTAAATCATAAATAACAAAACTGAGCTAATTGAATCTTAGGCTTATCTAAAACAACTCGAAACAGCATCAATCATCTCCAAAGCTTTGAACCCTAGATTCTGCAGAGCATTAAATTGGGAATACAGCAAGCAACCACAACATAATTCACAAATCCATCTTATCCTTGACCTGAATTTTAGAATGCTTGCTAAAATCAAGCAAATCGGCCATAAACACAACAAATTTTGTTTCATGCTCACCTTAATCATCGAAAACGATCGCTCGCTTGCGAACTCATATTATATAGTCTACAAAAAAGGTTGTGTACTTCCGTTTTATTATATAGGGGATATGGAAACGAGAATAGTACAAAATGGGAATGGACAGGACGGAACAGAACGACATTATGGCCTCTCCTAAATATTTGTATTTTTCTTAAACGGGTTTTAGTCGTTTTTATTGATTTTATATCAAATTATAATATTTTACGATATTAATAAAAATTTAACCAACTACTAATCCGGTTCAATTTGATATTGGTCTGATTGTTGGATCATTCTGAGTTATAAAATATTAGTGCAATCATTATTATTTAAATTTTTCAAACAATAATAAATTAGATTGAAACCAAATGAAAAATCAAACTAAATACTCAACTAATATGAGTTCGAATTTAGATATTATATTAAATATATTTATATAAATATTATCTCACATGTATGTGCATAAATACATTTGTCATGCAATAGGAATTTGAGATCATGTATAAGACATAACAAATATTACATTCTTTCTCAAAATATTTATATTTGTTTCAAACGGGTTTTAGTCGTTTCAGACGAGATTTAATCGTTGTGAACATAACCATATTTGGTTTTATAGTTCATGTGTTTAATGGATCTCTAATGGACCATTAATGAGGTTAAGGTTTTATTTTGGTATGACCCCTAGGTCATTCCAAAAATTAAATTAGTGATGAAACCATCATTATTTCATAAATTTAAACCAAAAAATTTGTATCAAAAAAAATTATTAACAAACATAACCCCGCACGGGTCCGAACCTAGTATATGTATATATTACTAACCTTCTCCGCCGCATCTTTAACAAAAAAAAAACCCTTCTCAACCGCATACGTACTTTAAAGAGCACAATGTCAGTTATATATAATTAAGAAAGAATTTAAGATTGAAACCGTTTTGAGCTCCTCTTCTCATACACGCACGCTAATTAATAATATAAGAACAAAAGTACTGATTAATGGTCTTAGTGGATAAGAAGATAAAACAATAATTCAATCTTTAAAGCAAGCAAATATATTTTTTATTGTAGTGTTAGCACCTACCATAACAATAATTCAATCTTCTAGTAATTTTCTTGTAGTGTTAGAACCTACCATAACAATAATTAGAAGGAAGCATTAAGCAAAATACTTGGAGAATATCTTTTACCTGCAATTAAAAAAAAGAAGGTAACTACTGGTAATTCACAAAATTAATCATGATATATATTTTGACCTCAATTAATCATGATATTTTGATGTTTTTCTTATTATGAATTAAGAAAAAGAAACTAGCTGTTGTCAGAAACACTGGGAATGATAACTTGTTTGTCAAGCAAGGCACAATGACTTTCCACAGATGAGACGGAATGCACATGAGCTTCTCTAGGTCAGCAAATATTTATACACAAATAATATCGACGTAGCAGCAACACAGGAACATCTCAAATCGGACTCCAATGCAATCCCATGGCATCCTCAGGCGTCAAAGATACTAGCGGAAGAGTATGATACGCCCTAAAATACGCTATCCATTAAAAGAGAAATAATAATAAACAATTAATATGTCTATCTAACTCACTTGTTTTTAATTATGTGACATCAAACGTAGCTAAGAGAATAAGAGCAAACTTATATTTAAGTTTTGATTTAGTTAGGTCTCCTTTTTTCTTTGGTCTGACTCTTCCCTAGTCCATTGACTTTTCACCCTAAATTACTTGTGCCTAGTTACTAAACAATCAACCCTGTCTGTATACTTAAAGAGCACAACTATGATTGATATATTGTATATTTTTTTTTGTATGAATGTTAATTCAATCAAAAAAAAGAACCCTGTTTACATTAGATGCATCCATAGTCTTATTTTTGGCAATTGAAACTAGAGATTGAATGTGAGAGAAGAGCTAGTGAACAGAAAGATGAGGCCGCCGGGCAGCGAACCATTTGCACAAAGCATCGTCGAACTTGCCTTGCGCCTGTAGAGACAGTAGCCTATTACGAACAGTGGTGTCAATGTCCTTTAATGGCTGAGATACAGTTGCAGGTTGATCCCCATGACGTCGCTTGTTTCGTTCTCTACATATAGCATAAAATTGTAGTTTGAAAGGCATATCGCAGTATGAATTGATGTGTCTGACCATAGTTGGAGCCGGAGATCTCGACCAGCAAATCTCCAAAACAAGAGATATACCGCTGTTGGGTGAGTCCACACAGATAAGCGTTCTCCAGATTGAGGAAGTGAACTGACAAGAGAAAAACATATGGTCTCGAGTTTCCATCTGGAAAATATATTGTATTATTTAAAGCTCCTCTTCTCACAATCTATTATCTATATACAATAGTGGATAAGAAGATAAAGCACTAATTCAATCTTTAAAGAAAGCAAGTATATATAGATCACATAGTCCAGAGTCTACTACATATGAAGGAAACTTATTTCGTGATTGAAGAAGGGTACGATTCCATTTATTGAAAAAAAAAAAAAAAACATTTGACACATTGTTTCGAGTATTTAGCAACTTAGCATTATCTTTCGATCTAAGTACAACAGAGCCCAATATGGATTAAAGAGTTCATTTTACAAGTATCACTAACAACAATTTAACCGAAAGACAAGTATATATGGAGAAATTAGAACCGAAGAAGAAGCAACGAAACACGTACCTTTGGTAAAAGTGGAAAATCAACAAAAGAAATGCTTTTTCGCAATATTAACAGAAACCAGCTTTTTTGTTCCCACAACACACAACTAAGACCAACTGGACTAATATAAATATACGTAATAAGACTTTAACTGTTATGAAAATAAACTTTTAAATTCTATTCTTAATTTTTTTTTTGGACAAAGCTGAACTTTAATCTAATTAAATTCACATATCCGATCCGTTTGTTTATTTATTGTTGAGCAATCATAATGAGATATTTTAGTTCAACGTGAACTGTATAAAAACTTGTTCAATCTACTAGTCTTTGCGGCAAATTAATGATAGAGATTGCGATTTTTCCTACTCATATATATATAAATGCTTAGCTAAGATATATAATCTTTTGAATTTTAACATTAGGTGTTATATATCTATATGTTTTTACTTGTTGAATTTAAAATGCTAAAAACTTTTTTGTGTATGTACAAGTATTAAAGTACATATAGGATATATGTATGGCATGCATATGATAATCTGGATAATTAAAGAGCATATATAGAACTCTCGTCAAAGCTGTCTCTCTTCTCTATTTCAAAAAGTTTTTTTTTTTTTTTTTTGATTCAAGAAAACAGGTTGCTGAGACAACACTGATCATGAGTACTTGCTTTGACGACATACATACAATTATAATTATTTACACCAAAGTAAAGTCATCAAATTAGTAAATTTAGCGTGTCCATGAAGTTAAACCACTCGTTCATGTCCTCCTCGATGCTTTGACTATAGGAATACATCAGTTTAACTCCAAAGCTGTGCCTACTCACAGCAAATGGAAATATTCGCCTACGGTCCCAAATTTTTGAAAAAAAATTAAGATGCTATATTTAGTGCTAGTGGTTATAATATGAGAATTACCGATTTAGTAACGTTAGAGGTTAATACAAATATTAAAGGAAAGTAGGCGAAATCCTCAATACAAAGAAACTTAGGTGTATTTAAATTCTCGCACATAAGTTAAGAACTCAAGATTGTTAATTCTTTCCTCTTGTCTAAACTCAAGATTGTTAATTCTTTCTTCTTGTCGAAAAAAGAAACTATATAAAATTAAGGGTTTTGTGCAAAAAAACTTTCCAAATAGTTTTTTTTGCAAGAAAACCATCCAAATCAAATAAATGCAATTCAATACTATAATATCAAAAGTCACCCGCAATATAACATTTTTCTGTATTGATGACGTGACAACTTAAAAATCTTACAATTTTGAAAAAAAAAAATGGCAAGATGTTGCATAATGATAGTAGTATTTCAATACTCACCAGAATATAATATACTATTTAGTATTTACATATAGCAG
>NW_010922166.1:6890-7798 GCF_000633955.1 Camelina sativa | reverse complement strand
TACATGCAACTTGCAATATGTAAGTATCTATATAAAATTTATATCGTGAATTTGAGTTAAATAAAATTTATAAATTCAGAACAAAAACCAAGTTGGGTCGCCCCTCATATTTTTTTATCACTGCAGAATTTTTGTGGTCGATGCAAGTTCCAAATTCTGATATAAATGAATTATTGCACTAAACGTAGTTTACTGAATTCGAATATATGATATGATGAATGTTTAATTATCTTCAAGTTAACTACATGTGGAATATGATCTATATTAACTTTTACTTTCATTCATGGATGGACCATACATGCATATATATGACGTCTGCATGGACGTTATATATATTCAAGTCAATCTACATCACTGCTATGTCATATATTATCACAGTTTTTCATTTATAAAACCCTAAGATAGGTCCATAACACGTAAGTACATGTTTGAATCTTGATTAAACTAGTCTCAAGATTTTGTCTAGGATAACCTTAGCTTGCCTGAAAGTACGATATCACCAATTGCAACTTAAATTTCTTAATAATTTTAAATGTTAGATAATGATTTTGTGGAGAAGATTTTCTTAAAATGGGGTTATCTCACCTCTTTACTATTTATTTTTGGGAATTATAGGACAAAGATGGGTATGAGATTGTGAAAGTGTTGGTTATAAGGTGGACAAATAAATTAGGGCATTCGCCAATACATGCTTGTGTAGGCTCCCATGTATGTGCATGTGTTTTGGTCTCTCATAGCATGGTGGTTTAGTTTATGTCCTTTCACTTTTATTCATTATTTAATTTTGTAATATGTGTTTTTGTTTGTGGTCTTGTTATCACATGTCTGTCCACTATTGGCTATAAATTGGGATGGATTGTTACCATAAATGGAACCCATGTGACATGAAAAGATAGCTTTTGCTTATG
>NW_010922166.1:0-190 GCF_000633955.1 Camelina sativa | reverse complement strand
GAAGCAAAGGAGCCCAGCCGCGGAAACAATCACGGGTCGGGTCAGTCCATGTAGGCGCGTGAAGACCACTCGCCCAGACGTAGCAGACGAGGAAAGCTACGACGAAGAGGTTAGTGAGGGAGGAAGCGACGGCAACGCCGGTGAGACCAAGGCGGAGGTAAGAGACTAGGAAAAGATTAGCGGGGAGGTG
>NW_010922165.1:7390-7802 GCF_000633955.1 Camelina sativa | reverse complement strand
CCTCCAAGGCTTCCCACCGCTAAAATGGACAAATTCTGACTCCCACAGAACTTCCCATATTTAGCACTTTCCATTTTTTGAACTTTCCAATTTTAGAAACTTCTCTTCACAACCCCGCCTCACGGAAACTTTGTACCCCAAACACCACCTCATCTTGTTACTGAGTCGCACAACCAACCACCCCAAGCGACCGAGTAACAAGAGAGATGGGCTGGGATACTCCATTCCCGCTCCAGCCACGGATTACAGATGGGACCAGGCTAAACAAGCTCACGTCGCGGCTTGCTTCTTATACCACTTCTTGAACCTTGCCTTCATCCTTGCCTCAGGCTCCCAAGTCTGCTCCTCAACACCATCACAGTCCCACAGGACTCTCATCAAAGGAATCTTCTTCTTCCGAAGTTCCTTGATC
>NW_010922165.1:0-152 GCF_000633955.1 Camelina sativa | reverse complement strand
TAGGCGATAGACTCACGCTCCAGGCGTCATTTGCTCTCGACTTTTGGACTTTCCTCTACTCATAGGCCTAAACCTTGAGTTTTTATTGGCTCCTCATCAGACGTTAGTCTGCATGCCAAATGTTGGCTCCTCATCGGGCCTAAGCCCGCATG
>NW_010922164.1:7186-7810 GCF_000633955.1 Camelina sativa | reverse complement strand
TGTTTCTTGCTGTTCTTCCTTGTGTCTACATTTTGATGGAAACTCCAAGTAAAACTTACCATCAATGGCCGAGTGATCATATCTTTACCTTCCTAATAAAAAGCTTAACGTGGAAGAAATGGACAAAACTATTGAGAAATAAATCACCCATACCAAGGTGGTGGTGGAACCGACATTGATATTGGTATCTTACGTCACACACACACACACACTTTGTTGTTATCTCTATATCCACCTTTTTCTTTTTCTTTGGGGTCAATTATGATCTCTCTCTTTCTCATTTCCTCGTAATCTTAACACCAGCCTCATCTGCCACCAAACCAAAGGTGATGCATTTTTTTTCACTCAGAACTCAAAGTTGTCATCTTTTTCTGTTGATTCTTATCACCATCTCGGTTTTTCTTACTTGGCAGGCGTACGCACCTGGGACATAATTTCTTCGGTGACTTCCATGGCTCCGTCTGTCTCTGATGATTCCGTAAAGCCTCGAGGTTCTTTCTGTTTCACTTGTCTTTACGATTCCCTCGAGCTTCTTGTCCTGTTCAAGTTTATAGTGTTTTCTGGTTGGATCATATTGTATCGCTACTTACAATTGAGTTCCGGTGTGTGGGTGCAGATGTTTGT
>NW_010922164.1:0-1158 GCF_000633955.1 Camelina sativa | reverse complement strand
AACGGAGATGACAACGTGTATGTTGGGGTTGGGAAAGGAGACTCGAGCATGGATGCATTGCGTTGGGCTATTGACAATCTTATCACCTCTTCCTCAACTCTTCTCTTTCTCATCCATGTCTTCCCTGAGACTCGCTTCATCCCTTACCCCTGTCTGTATATATCCTTGTCCACTTCTTATCTTTTGTTAGATGTGTGTCATCACTCAAGTGTATGTATGATCCTTGTAGTGGGGAGGCTAACGAGGGAGAAAGCAAGTCAAGAACAAGTTGAAAGCTTTATGTCTCAGGAAAGGGAAAAAAGAAGAACTCTGTTGCTCAAATTCCTTCATGCCTGCTCTGCTTCTAAGGTCCCATCTCTCTTTCTATCTCTTGGTGTTTGTTTGGATGATTAAGAGTGAATGTAAGCTAACATATGAGAGAGTAAGTGAGAAACACAGGTGAAGGTGGAGACGATACTGGTTGAGAGTGACTCGGTGGCTAAGGCTATACAAGACCTCATTACCATTCTTAACATTAAGAAGCTTGTTCTTGGGATCGACAAGTCTAATGCTAGGTATATTATACACAAGATGAACCCGGCAACTCTTTCAGTTGTCAGATGACAGGACACCCTTCTCTCTTTGTGGCTTCTTGTAGGAAAGCAGCGGTGATAAAAGGAAACAGTGTTCCTGAACTGATAATGAGGAGCTCCGCAGCAGAAATGTGTGTGGTCAAAGTCATATGCCAAGGAAGAGAAATAAGCATGGAGGAGGCGATGATGTTGAACAGCCCTTCTAAGTCCCCAATAGCGCAGCGGCCAAGGAAAGATCAACCCGTTGATCCTTTTGCTTGCATTTGCTTTATCAGTAAGCCCAAAACTAACAGTTAATGTATTGAGATATCAAGATGCAGAGACTATACATTTGATGTTATGTTTTGTGCTTGGCTAGAGCGAGTAAAAAGGTACTCTGATAAAAACTAATAAGGTTAACAGAAACAGTTACAACATTTTTATAAACTACAGCAGCTTATGCATACAGGAAACAAGCAAACAATTCATGGCAATCTATAAAGATCGAAACAACACTTGATCATTTTACCACATGGTCTTTTAAGAAGAAGAGAGTACCAACCATATGTCTAAATGGAACACTAGAAGAAATCAAATTCCAAATAGT
>NW_010922163.1:7568-7814 GCF_000633955.1 Camelina sativa | reverse complement strand
CCTTTCCTGTCTCCATCTTTCAATGATATTGAAGAATTAAATTCTTGAAAGAGCTCAAATATCAGAACAAGGTTAGTGTGACGTTTTAACAATTCTTGTCAACTTTAAAAATTAAGTTTTTATCAAAGTATAAGAGAATGTTTTTTTGATAATTCCAGGGTAATAACGGATACAGAACCATTAACCTCACATTGGATACATTTGCTGGGAAGACCAGAGAAGAAATTGCAAGAAACGGTACTGCTC
>NW_010922163.1:5827-6634 GCF_000633955.1 Camelina sativa | reverse complement strand
AGCCCATTTTCTGAAATCAGCCTTTTGTAAATACTCAGCCAACTTAGGATTTGCATCTTGAATCTGGATGAATATTTTAGCAAACTCTTCACGAGTATAAGCAATGGCTGCAGATTCAACAAGTGGCAAATATGATTGACCCTTGAAACTTACTTTGATGTTGTTTCCAAGGTGGTATTTGCAGATTCTATGATGTGATGCTGGATACAACTCTGTAAGTGCTTTTGCAATAGACGATGCACGATCAGAGACAAACACCAAATCTGGGGCATCAGGTATGATAGTACGGAGACACCTAAAAAACCAATTCCAAGATTTATCATTTTCTGAATCAACAATAGCAAAGCCTATCGGGTATAGGTGATGATCTCCATCTTGTGCTGTAGCTACTAATAAAGTTCCTTTAAATTTCCCCTTCAAGAAGGTACCATCTACTGCAATCACTCTTCTCAGCAAATCAAAACCTCTTATCGATGGACCGAATGCAATGAACACATATTTGAATTTAGTACCAGAATCCATCTCAAGATAAACAACTGATCCTGGATTTCTTTCCTTAGCCATGAACAACCATTTTGCTATGTTGTGGTAACTGTCCTCAGGAGTTCCTCTAACCAAAATCTGAGCTGCCTCTTTTGCTCTCCAAGCTTTTTTGTATTGTATATGAACACCATGATCTAATCTAACTCTCTCAATTATCTGTTTTGGCTTGAGTCCAGCCTTCTTTTCTGCAAAATGACTGCAAATAAAAGAACCAAGGAGTTTTGCAGTGGCTTGCCTATGGTTCGCATTCCTGTACGTTGTATC
>NW_010922163.1:0-1288 GCF_000633955.1 Camelina sativa | reverse complement strand
GCTCGATAAAAATCCTATCGTTTGGCTGGTTTGGTTCCGGAATAATATGGGAGACATCATAAATGTTTTCTAAATAGCCCTCAAAATGATCATTATCATCGGCTTGGTAGTGATAATGATTATCATCGGCTTGGTAGTGATAATGGTTTGAAGATGATCCCATTTCAAGAGAAAGGAAAAGAAATGAAGAAATGAACTTGTATTAAAGAGAGAAGAAGAGAAAGGAAGATAAAAGAAGAGAAAGTGTTGTTGCTTTAATCTTGTTTGGTGAGAGTATTTTGTTACTTTGATGGTGTTTCTTGAGAATTTTTTGTTGTTTTGGTCTTGTTTGGTGTGAGTGAAGAGTTATCATATATATAGTGGAGTTCCATTATTTTGTAACCCGTGAGCCTCAACAAAACAAGACAATGTACCCGTGAGCCTCAACAAAACAAGACAATGTACCCGTGGGATAGCAAAACAAAACAACGTACATAGTCAAAAAAACAACAAATACCCGTGAGAGACCAAAACAAAACAACATACATGATAAGAAAACAACAAGTACCCGTGTAAATCATTACACCAACATGAACAAAATACATGCGAAAAGGATGATTACACCAACAACCAGCAAATCAGTTAAATTTCTTAACTTATTTTCCTTACGTATCTCATTAACTACATTCTCCAAATTATACTTCAATAAATAAAGAGTTAGCATGTATACGAAACTTATACTTCAATAAAATTATACTTCAATAAATAAAGAGTTAGCATGTATACGAAACTTAAACTTATACTTTATTTAAACTTATACTTCATCACATACCTTCTGTTGTAGCAGTTGGATAGAATAGGCTGCGCACCACAGTAGCATTCCTTCGGGAATCCATGCACCACCTCAGGTTGAGGTGGGTATTGCCTCGACTCTGCTTCATCCATACAAATCAAAGCCTCTAGCTCTCTATCCGCAGTGTCCTCTGAGTACTTATCAGCCAGATCAGATGAAGAAGGCTGAGAATAGCTATAGTCCTGGCTCATTTCTTACGTAACCTGAAGATAAACAAGAAGAAGCAGATTAGACTTAGTACAACAATTGTTTTAAAGAACTAACAATCTGATTAAGTTAGTTAATACAATAGCCGAGTTACTAGAAATTAAAATAGACTTATATTGATTTAGTTTGAAACAAGAAATACAAATCAAACAGGAAAGACTAAAACAGGAAATACAAATACAAATCAAATACATAAGCCGAGATTTAAGCAAGAAAAACAAACAACAAACACATGCTCTAATATCAGAA
>NW_010922162.1:7037-7819 GCF_000633955.1 Camelina sativa | reverse complement strand
ACCTCTTAGCTTTCGTAAACAACATATTAAGTAGCGATAGATTCCGCATTCTTATAATAATTATAGGCCATACAAGGATTCTAGAAGATATTAGAACTGCGTTGATAATAGGATATTTGTTAGATATTACGTTTAGGGCGAAACATATTATGAGAAAAAATAACTACAGGATCTCGGACATAGCATTCAACAACCACCAGAGGCCGCAATTTGTGCAGACAATGTCATAATCTTGATACTGAGAGAGTAGAAACCATGCTCCAATAAACACAATTGACCACATTCCGGAGAAGGGATAAAGGGAGCAATAGGATAGACGAATGTGTCCCAGTATGTGTCTACTCGCGCCGTCTGATATCTACACAGCAACCGAAACAACCCCTTGGCCAGAAACCTTGCTCGTCCCAGTATGTGTTCAAATGTAGCCTAAATACATAGTAATCATTGTTCCATACAAACCATGTGCTAACCAGAAACATATTTAGTTCACACTGTGACCAGATTTCGTAACTTAGTAATGATTACAAATACATCATATTAAACGTACTCATCAAGATACATCACATCCCTCTACTTACTTGTTAAACAACTCTTCTACGTCTTCGCATATACGACTTTTGCGGGTATCAGTTGTCACATCGCAGTTGCCAACTGGTGTCATGTCTGCCACTACGTTAAGCTGAGCGGGTAGTGAATAATCGAGATTGAGATAGTAGATTATACTAGTAGACTTCAAATCCGTAATATGGTTATGACACGTGTATACTAATAGGGGATGTGGG
>NW_010922162.1:0-672 GCF_000633955.1 Camelina sativa | reverse complement strand
AAATCAAATATGTGGCTGTTCAAGTGCAGATCAAGGGCGAAAAGCATCAAGTCCTGTCATCACTTTATAAGTTACCATTCAAGATAGATATTATTTTTAACTGCAGTTTATTTGTCTTTTTTTGTGGTTAATGCATGAGAAATACATGCATAAATTGTATACCTTTTTATTATGCTCTTCACCCTTAATCTAGACCTGAACAGCTAAATATTTGATCTACCTTTACTCTGCTTGTAAATCTGAAACCGCTAATAACCGAATATTATTTAAAACAAGTCCGAGTAAACCATCTCTTAAAGTGTTTATCACAATTATGGTACAGGGTTTCGAATTGAGGGAAACATAATTTTGGTCTATCGATGCTTGTTAATATTTATGAGTTTAATGGTTAAGGTGTGGGCTTAGCGATATCCTCTTTCGTTTTGGTCGGGATCTCGTTATTAATTTATGATTCCCAGTTATTTGTTAGTCTTGTAAATATACAAACTATACATATGTACGTATACTACATTGGGAAGGTACGTACATTTAGGGTCCTCCTTGTGGACGAAGAGGTTAGTTGAACAAGTCTTTCTTATTTCGCTAAATCCAATAGTTTTTGATGTATAACAATTTATCTGTTATAAAGGGTTCCACAATCGAAGTGGCGTTTCTACAGGGTGAATACCCAAA
>NW_010922161.1:2533-7822 GCF_000633955.1 Camelina sativa | reverse complement strand
TTTAGTGTTAGTGTTAATCATGTTCATGCTTTGGCTATTCTCGTCTCCACCTTTCATTACCACAAGAATCCATCTGCAATTGATCAGGTTAGTCTGTGAGTTCATTAAAAAGCTCAAAAGCTTTGGGGAAACTTTTTGGAGTTGGTAGATTCATTAATGCAAAGTTGACTTTTTTTGTCTTTGAATTTACTCATTTAAGTTTTGTTATTGAGTAAATGAAGTTAAATTTTGTTTCTTTGTTTTGATTGTCAGAGGATACGGAAATTTATGAATCTTTTATACTGGTTTGTGGTGAAATTTTGCAGGAGACGTTTGCGGAATACACAGCAAGAACAGCGTTTGAGAGACCGTTGCTAAGTGGAGTGGCTTACGCTGAAAAAGTTGAGAATTCTGAGAGGGAGATGTTTGAGCGGCAGCACGATTGGGTTATAAAGACAATGGACAGAGGAGAGCCTTCACCGGTTAGGGACGAGTATGCTCCTGTCATATTCTCTCAAGATAGTGTCTCTTACCTTGAGTCACTCGATATGATGTCAGGCGAGGTAATAATATAAACACTTTCTGGTTTTGATATTTTGGTTCTGTATCCACCTACATGCAGCTTCTTAAATTTAGCTTTTTCTATGCAGGAGGATCGTGAGAACATTTTGCGAGCTAGAGAAACTGGAAAAGCTGTCTTGACAAGCCCTTTTAGGTTGTTGGAAACTCACCATCTTGGAGTTGTGTTGACATTCCCTGTCTACAAGTCTTCTCTTCCTGAAAACCCAACGGTCCAAGAGCGTATTGCAGCCACTGCAGGGTAAAGTTCTCAAATCCCCATTAGATAGAAGAAGCAAATTTTGAGATTGAAAGATTGGTGTAGGTGTGTGATCATGTGAAGATTGATGCTTGAATTTGAAATGCAGGTACCTTGGTGGTGCGTTTGATGTGGAGTCTCTAGTCGAGAATTTACTTGGTCAGCTTGCTGGTAACCAAGCAATAGTTGTGCATGTGTATGATATCACCAATGCATCAGATCCACTTGTCATGTACGGCAATCAAGATGAAGAAGGTGACACATCTCTCTCTCATGAGAGCAAGCTTGATTTCGGAGACCCCTTCAGGAAACATAAGATGATATGCAGGTACCAAACATAAGATCTTTAAACTAAAATACTTCCTAATATATAAAACCTGATGTCTTGTTTTAACAATTTCGAGTGCAGGTACCACCAAAAGGCACCAATACCATTGAATGTCCTCACTACTGTGCCATTGTTCTTTGCGATTGGTTTCTTGGTGGGTTATATACTGTATGGTGCAGCTATGCATATAGTAAAAGTCGAAGACGATTTCCATGAAATGCAAGAGCTTAAAGTTCGAGCAGAAGCTGCTGATGTCGCTAAATCGCAGTTTCTTGCCACCGTGTCTCACGAGATCAGGACACCAATGAATGGCATTCTCGGTACTCTATCATCAAACAAGTTTCAGTACTGTTTCCTTCATCTTTAGTTTCTCAAACTGACTCACAGATTTTGGTTTTTGTCTTTTTTTTCTTTCTGCAGGAATGCTTGCTATGCTGCTAGATACAGAACTCAGCTCAACACAAAGAGACTACGCTCAAACTGCTCAAGTATGTGGCAAAGCATTGATTGCATTGATAAATGAGGTTCTTGATCGTGCCAAGATTGAAGCTGGAAAGCTGGAACTAGAATCTGTACCTTTCGATATCCGTTCAATACTAGATGATGTCCTTTCTCTGTTCTCTGAGGAGTCACGGAACAAAGGCATTGAGGTGAGTTTTCAATACATGGAAAAAAAGATACATCCTTTTGAAGTTGTTGCTGCTGATTTCTTGATTTCAAATTTGGCAGCTTGCGGTATTCGTTTCGGACAAAGTACCAGAGATAGTCAAAGGAGATTCAGGGAGGTTCAGACAGATAATCATAAACCTTGTTGGAAACTCGGTTAAAGTTAGTTCTTTTATCATAAAAGTGTTTTCGTTTCTCATCGATATTGGATTCTTGTTTGATCAAGATGTTGTCTTCTTATTGACAGTTCACAGAGAAAGGACATATCTTTGTTAAAGTCCATCTTGCGGAACAGTTAAAAGATGAAGCTGAACCAAAAACCATATTGAATGGAGGAGGAGTGTCAGAAGAAATGATAGTTTCCTCTAAACCGTCAAGTTACAACACACTGAGCGGTTACGAAGCTGCTGATGGTCGGAATAGTTGGGATTCATTCAAGCATTTGGTTTCCGAGGAGCAGTTGTTATCAGACTTTGACATTTCCAGCAATGTTAGGCTTATGGTTTCGATTGAAGACACAGGTATTGGAATCCCTTTAGCTGCGCAAGGCCGTGTTTTTATGCCGTTTATGCAAGCGGATAGTTCAACTTCAAGAAATTATGGAGGTACTGGGATTGGTTTGAGTATAAGCAAGTGCCTTGTTGAACTTATGCGCGGTCAGATAAGTTTCATAAGCCGACCTCACATTGGAAGCACGTTCTGGTTCACGGCTGTGTTAGAGAAATGCGATAAATGCAGTGCGGTTAACCATTTGAAGAAACCTAACGTTGAGCACTTGCCTTCTACTTTTAAAGGAATGAGAGCTTTAGTTGTTGATGCTAAGCCTGTTAGAGCTGCCGTGACTAAATACCATATGAAAAGACTTGGAATCAATGTCGATGTCGTGACTAGTCTCAAAACTGCTGTTGTTGCGGCTGCTACGTTTGGAAGAAACGGTTCTCCTCTCCCATCCGGGTAAAACATTGAAAGCTCAATTATTATGTTTTAGTTTTGTTTCTGTTTGGTATAGCAAAATTGGTAACAGATCAGTTTTTATATATGCCAAGTACTAGAATAACTCGTTTTTTGCCTTTCACAGAACAACAAAACCGCAGCTGGATATGATCTTAGTAGAGAAAGATTCATGGATTTCAACTGAAGATATAGACTCAGAGATGCGTGTATTGAACTCAAGAAGTAATGGAAACGTTCAACACAAGTCACCAAAACTAGCTCTATTCGCAACAAACATTACAAATTCAGAATTCGACAGAGCTAAAGCAGCAGGGTTTGCAGATACGGTAATAATGAAACCGTTAAGAGCAAGCATGATCGGCGCGTGTCTTCAGCAAGTTCTTGAGCTGAGAAAGACGAGACAACAACATCCTGAGGGATCATCTCCGGCAACACTCAAAAGCTTGCTTACCGGGAAAAAGATTCTTGTGGTTGATGATAATATAGTAAACCGGAGAGTAGCTGCAGGAGCTCTCAAGAAATTTGGAGCTGAGGTAGTTTGTGCAGAGAGTGGTCAAGTTGCTTTGGGTTTGCTTCAGATTCCACACAGTTTTGATGCTTGCTTCATGGATATTCAAATGCCACAGATGGACGGGTAACTAACTATTAACCGAATTTAGTTTGCCGCCTAAATATAACGTTACTATAGTTTGATTTGGATTTGGTTGTTTACTTTTTGGTTATCAGATTTGAAGCGACTCGGCAGATAAGGATGATGGAGCAGGAAGCAAAAGAGAAGACGAAGCTCGAATGGCATTTACCTATTCTGGCGATGACCGCGGATGTGATTCATGCAACCTATGAAGAATGTTTGAAGAGTGGAATGGATGGTTATGTCTCAAAGCCTTTTGAAGAAGAGAATCTCTATAAATCTGTTGCCAAATCATTCAAACCTAATCCAATCTCAGATTCTTCTTCTTCATAATCCAATCTTCCGGCGAGTCTTTTTTTTGTTTGTCTCTCTGCAGCCGGAGAATGGACCGATTCTGCTGATTGATTGGGATATATATGCATTTTGATTGCTGTAAATATAGGTTCACAGTCCAGAGATTTTGTAAGGTTTTTTTTCTTCTTTTTCTAAGTAATGTAGCTTGGTATGGCCATTAAGTATGTTGTTTAATGACAACTATCGACGGTTCAGTGTTGATCTTAGCCTAAGTATTAATTCCACAGGAATGGGTCTGTACTGTATCAGATTTGGTTAGTTGTTTAAACATCAGTTTCGTGTAATTTTCTAATAATCTCTTTATTTCTTTATAACATCTTGTAGAGTAACCTGAGACTAGACGATTTCGATTCACCTTTGAGGTCCTTTAACAACCAAGTTGCACTCAAGAAACCTCACACAATCTCGATGGAACGATGAACATAGAAAGAGGTTAAGCAAGAAATCGACACAATTCACTCTCTTGATAAGAACCTGAATCTCATTGCTTATATACTCACTCCCACTTGTAACTGACGTAGCCGCTATCGCATGGCACCTTTAACCGCCTTTAAGAGATTGCGACTGCCACTTCATTAGCTCTCAGTTGACTTGAGATTCCAAACCGAAGAAACAGACTGCGTTTTAATCAACTTCTTGGTACTCCGATCTTACTAAACCGAGTGAGATAACCAAAGACAATCAACGACCAACTTCACGTCTTCAACACATCTAAAGGGGATAAACCGGAAATGTCGATTGAATCTAACCGGAAATTTTGGAAGAATCTAGATTGTACCCATGAGAGCGCATCAAGTGATTTGGACAAGCATGTGGGGATCCACCCATTACACATCCACATTAGTCTGTTTTTTGTTGTTGTTGTTGTTGATAAAAGACTAATCGTCTATAATCAAATGTGCGATTAGGATGTGAAGACGTAGTAGGACTTGTCCAAGTACGAATCAAAAAATATCTGATTATACATATTTATTGAGAATTTCAGATGATTGAATTGAAATGAGAAAAAAAGAAGTGAAGAAATAAATGTGGTTGATGTGTGACCGCAGCAGCAGCGAACACAATGTGGGAGAGTGGACTAGTTGTTGTTGTCACGTAATATCTTGTTTGTTGATACCTTATACAATACAAGTGTTCGACCTACATTTCGTGCCAGTTTAAATTATAGTTGGTGCGTATGTATGTACATATAATACACACCCATCTTAGCTACTTTCATCTACTAGTATTTTATAAATGTCGTACTAGATTCATATTTTTAAAAATATATAACTAGTGAATACGAAACAGACATTCAATACCATAAGAAAAGAACAGTTCTAGATTAGTGTGAAAACTGGTAAGTAAAGTAAATAAATTAATAACTCCGAACCTAACGAACATTAATAATGAAAAAGTAAACGGCGTTAAAAGACAAAAAAAGAGAAAAAAAAAGAGTAAACGGCGTCAGAACGACCGTTAAAAAATCAGCCGAATCGTAGATAATGTGTGGCTAATAGGCTCCGGATTTCACGGCGTCTGTCTCTAACAGTTAAAAACTTTTTTTGTCGGGACTGCAAA
>NW_010922161.1:0-290 GCF_000633955.1 Camelina sativa | reverse complement strand
AACAAATTGATCATAACTTATGCTACAGTTTTATGAATTCGAAAACCCCCAAATCAGAAACATCCGATTGCGTAGTGATCACAATCACGATCGGTCAAAAACCAACAAAATCAAAATTTCAATTCGATATCAGCAGAAGAATACATCAAATTCAACGAGATGATGAACGTACAGGCGTTTGGTAGAAGTGGAAAAGAGAAGGTCCGAGAAACTTCTTCCGTTTCAGGAAAACTTCATCGGCGAAAGGACCGTTATACGGACGCGGCTGGTGATCGAACGGCGGAATCTGC
>NW_010922160.1:7660-7831 GCF_000633955.1 Camelina sativa | reverse complement strand
CATTCTGAACCTTGAAACAGTAACAAAGCTGTTTTTTCCTTCGAATCTATGTTTTCTCGGTTTTAGCAAGTTTCAGGACAAATGATTATAAGTGTTGTCTAAACACTCCAACTTCATCCCAAACTCTTAAAATTAGTCAAATGCGATGGATTGTCACACTTTCTGACCGTA
>NW_010922160.1:0-505 GCF_000633955.1 Camelina sativa | reverse complement strand
TGTTTTCTCGGTTTTAGCCTGTTTTCTCGGTTTAAGCCTGTTTTGCGATAAAACAGGTTTAAGTGTTGTCTAAACACTCCAAATTCATCCCGAACTTTTACAATTACTCAAATACACTGGATTGTCAAACATTCTGATGTTAGAAACAGTAATAAAGCTGTTTTTTTGCTTCAAATCAATGTTTTCTCGGCTTTAGCCAGTTTTAGGACAAAACGATTTTATGTGTTGTCTAAACACTCCAAATTGATCCCAAACTCTTACAATTAGTCAAATGCATTGGATTGTCACACATTCTCACCCAGAAACAGTAACAAGCTATTTTCTGCTTCAAATCAATGTTTTCTCGGTTTTAGTTTGTTTCGAGACAAAATGGGTATAAGTGTTGTCTAAATATTCCAAATTCATCCCAACTCTTAAAATTAGTCAAATGCATTGGATTGTCATATTTCCTGACCCTCGAAACAGTAACAAAGCTATTTACTTCTTTGAATCAATGTTTTCTCGG
>NW_010922159.1:7403-7834 GCF_000633955.1 Camelina sativa | reverse complement strand
TCGGCCATGAGTACCCTCACATGGCACCTACACTCTTTTTCCCTTAAATATAGTTTTTCCCAAGTGGTTTTCTATCCTAAAGTTTTTAATGAGGTAGGTGTTCGTGATCTTCAATCTTTATCGACAATAAGTCGCTTAAAGATTGAGGGGGAGTATGAGAACTCACACACACACACCATCCACACCACACCGTCCGTATACGCACTGTCCGTACGGCCAATGCAAGATTGGCCGTCCGTACAACCAAGGAAAGATGGGCCATCCGTACATGTTAGAAGGTTAGCGAGTCCAGTCCACTAGCTGAAATCCCCAACGGTCACAAAGCCACTAGAACCTTCCTCCATTTAGCCGTTGTCGAGATTACACAAGTGGGAAGCAAAGAGAAGTCAAATAAGAGTCACATGTATGTTTAAGGAGACATGTCACTTTCA
>NW_010922159.1:0-782 GCF_000633955.1 Camelina sativa | reverse complement strand
CCCTTGTTAGCCATAGCCAAGTCCTCCTTACCGCTAAACAAGCCTAGCGACCCTTGCTCCTTTTGAACTTGAGAGCATACATCCTCAAGTGTTGGGAGCTTGTCACCACGGAGGATGTGTTTGATAAGGTCGTTGAATGCCGGATTCAGAGTGAGAAGGAGACCAAAGACTTTGTCTTGTTCCTTTCTTTCATTGAGGATGGCCGGATCGATTGTGCTTGGCCGGAGCATTTCTAGTTCGGCCCAAAGGGACCTAAACTTGCCGAAGTGCTTTGTGAACTCCAAGTCTTCTTGGTGGAGGCTGTTGATGGCCTTCTTTACTTCAAACAATCGGGTCAAGTTGGTCATGTTTCCGTACACGTTCGCAAGTGTCTCCCACAATTCCTTGGCCGTCTCACAGTACGAGTATGCCTCAAGGATCGAAGCATCGAGTGAATTTTGAAGAATGGCAAGCACGGTCTGATCTTCTTGGAACCATTTGACTTCCTTCTCGAGTTCAGCCTCCTTGTCTTCTTCTTCTTCTTTACCGTCGTTCTTGGTGGCTTTCTTGGGGAGTTGGTCCGTCACAACGTGGATCCATAGCCCCCGGCCACTCAACGCAGTCTTTGTGGTTCTTTTCCACAACAAATAGTTAGCCCCTTTTAAGACCACTGGAGTAACAATAGGTTTAGTAGTGTCCATGAGTAAGATTTGCGAGATAGAGCTAAGTATTAGCGAGAGAGAACAAGAGTCTAACGAGAATAGAGAAAGAGATTGAAGGAAATAAAAGTATAAGGGAGAATC
>NW_010922158.1:7147-7850 GCF_000633955.1 Camelina sativa | reverse complement strand
CATTTGACATTGTAGAGGCTATGAAGAAACCAATAATTGGAGGACAAATTTTTTGGGTTGAAGAGTTGGACAACTTATCAGGAGAACTGATGGAAGAGCTAGCAGAACAAGATCACCTTAGAACTGTTTTGACCAAAAGTGGAGAGGAAGGGTTTATCCATGAAGAGGCTAAGGCCTATGAAGATATATTGGACTCCTGTGAAGAATCACACCATCCAGAGGTCTTTGAGGGGTTACCAGCATTAAGAGAGGAAGTTTGGGCAGTTCAAACAGCAGATACGGATAGCTCGACCACCCACTCGAGCACACACTCGGTCGAGCACCAACACTACTCGACCGAGTGCACTTCCGAATCCCACGCAGACGACTGGTCTAAACTGAACGCACCAAAAATAGAGCTAAAACCTCTCCCTTCTGGGCTAAGGTACGTCTTTTTAGGTGAGAACTCTACTTATCCTGTGATAGTAAATGCTAACTTGAGTAGGAAAGAGCTTGATTTGCTAGTTGTTGAGCTAAGGAAGTTTAGAAAAGCTATTGGTTATACTTTGGATGACATTAAAGGAATTTCACCTAGTCTTTGCATGCATAGAATCCACCTTGAAAATGAATCCTACTCTAGTATTGAACCTCAAAGAAGGCTTAATCCCAACCTAAAGGAAGTAGTCAAAAAGGAGATTCTAAAATTGCTTGGAGCTGGTGTGAT
>NW_010922158.1:0-250 GCF_000633955.1 Camelina sativa | reverse complement strand
CAGTAAACAGCTTTGTTACTCTTTCTAGGGTCAAAATATGTAACAATCCAATGCATTTGACTAATTATAAGAGTTCAGGTTGAATTTGGAGTGTTTAGACAACACTTATACCCAATTTGTCCCAAAACAGGCTAAAACCAAGAAAACATTGATTCGAAGCAGTAAACAGCTTTATTACTGTTTCTAGGGACAGAATGTGTGAAAACCCAATGCATTTGACTAATTGTTAGAGTTCGGGATGAATTTGGAG
>NW_010922157.1:7270-7886 GCF_000633955.1 Camelina sativa | reverse complement strand
ATAACTCAGCCATCACTTAGTCACTTTGTCGGAATTTTAAGATTTTTATTCGATTTTGAGTTCAATTTTTTAATTATTTTGTATAATATATTGTGAGAAAGCTAACTTTATAAATTGATTACGCGTGTGGATCTGAGCAGGCACAGAATTATTGTTTGGGCTTCCCCAACAACACTTTTAGTAATATCGAGGCACGGCACGAAAGACTAAACGAAGCCGTACCAAGTACATAACTCAGCCATAACTCACTCATCCATACGAAGTAGATAACTCAGCCGTTTGAAATATAACATATATGTTTATTTAATATTTAATTATAACTCAGCCGTGTGAAGTACATAACTCAGCCGTAACATTGAAAAGATACTAAACAAAGGACTTTCTTATCTAAGTACAATTCCTACCAAAAGAAAACCAAATTTTTCCAATATCCAAGTACAATTCCTACCAAAAGAAATCCAAATGTTTTTTTACATATCCAAGTACAAGTCCTACCTACCAAAAGAAATACAAATGTTTTTTACGTGAACTGATTTATAAAATCAGGTGACTCATCGTAGATTTCTGCTGCCATTTTAACACGTATACCCTGGATGTTTTGATCACAGATTCCATC
>NW_010922157.1:0-1458 GCF_000633955.1 Camelina sativa | reverse complement strand
AATCTTATAGTCTTTAATATTTTCCCCAGTGACTATTTCAAGGCAAGTAATTTCCCATCAATTTTAGTTGGCAAAATTTATTAACACCCATTGAACAAATAGAGACTTACGTCAAACAACAAGGATGTAGGCATACTAGGAATAGGCTCATCGTGCGAGATATATTTAAGTTTTTTTTGTTATTTATAATATGTATTAAATTTAGAAATATATTTTTGAAATATATATTAAATAGACTTTTTATGAAAAGTTTATTTTTAAAATGTTTAAATGTTTAAAACCTTTATATGTATGGTTCTTAAACAAAACATATTAGAAATATTTTTGATTAAAATAATTAAATCCTTCAAAGTTCTGTTGTTTTGGATTTTATTGTTTAATGATAATTTATTAGGTTCTTAGAGGATCTCTAGTCCCAGTCTATTTTAAAGTCAATACTCTATTTTAAAGTCAATACTCTATTATAGAGTAACATTTGCTCCAGCTCTATTCTATATCTTACTCTAAATTAGATTAAATGGTAGGCTAACTTTATATTCAACTTTATTCTCAGTTTTTTCCCAATATTCCTACAATAATCTTTTAAAATGAACAACAATCTTATAGTCTTTAATATTTTCCCCAGTAACTATTTCAAGGCAAGTAATTTCCCGTCAATTTTAGTTGGCAAAATTTATTAACACCCAAAAAATTTGTACATGATTGAACAAATAGAGACTTACGTCAAAAAACAAGGATGTAGGCCAGGCAATATGACCAATTTATATTTATTTTTACTACTATTACTTAAAACATCGTCTTGCTATTTTTAAGGAACATTTGTTTTTCGTGTAAAGCGAAAGTGGTTGAAGTTGTGTATTGCGCAATAGGTGGCACTACATTTCATGCACTAAATGTAATTTGAAAATGAAAAACTCTGGTTTGACCTTGGCACGTCACACTTTCTCTCCATCTGAAGCTGTGGGAATACTCCGGTGTGTTGTTTTCAATGAGTCCGGAGTGTGGCAATCCGTTGTTTCATAGTTCTTTTCATATGTTTTTTTTTATTTTATTTTGTGTACCAACTATTTGAATGTACTATTCAAACTAAAATTGCCAACCCAAGTCACTTTTTTATTCTTAGGCCAACTTAGATGAACTGGACGACGAGGTGGCTTAGCTCATCAAAGACTTAATAGGGAAGACATTCTATTCCAATGTTAAAGAGTCTATATACAACTTCACGGCTCTATGTACCAGAGTTTTACTGTCAGTCTATCACATCTATCAAAGACGATCAACACCACTTACCCTTAGAACTTGAGACACACATGTGGAAAAAATTTCAACAAGGAATCATAAACCATTTACGCTTGAATTTTAACATTTTCAACTTTACATTTTTTCCTTTGTTATTTTAACAGATAATTATTGATGATGTAAACCAAAGCTTAAAATTGAGGTTGAAGTCTCTCCAAG
>NW_010922156.1:7643-7891 GCF_000633955.1 Camelina sativa | reverse complement strand
TCCGAGGTCGGCAGATCTGAGCTCGGCAGATCTGAGCTTAACGAGTTCGGGGTACGGCGGCAGATTGTGAGCGAGACACCTGGTCGGCGGTCGGAGATCGATGCCGAGGTCAACATGGTCGGCGGTCTTAGGACCGAGGGTGACGAGCTTGTTGGCCATGAGCTCGGCATCTCTAGGCTCGGCGATGACGATATGACTCGCGAACCAAGTATTTCGCACGAGCTCAATATCTCTCGTGGGCTCGGCGA
>NW_010922156.1:0-451 GCF_000633955.1 Camelina sativa | reverse complement strand
TTTCAACAATGGAGTTGCTTGTGGCGAGCTCGCTAGCAAGCTTCGCGGCTCTTCTGATCCGCTTCCCCCTGTGGGTTCCCTTCACGACCCCGAGCTGTACCGATCATGGGCTCGGCGATACTTTCAGGTTGGTTTCTCTTCATATTTTGAATTTGCACCCTCGATCCTTGTCTTAATTTTTTATCCCTTATGCTTTCAGGATGGTGGTTTTGTGAACCGTATGGTCATCTCATACGAGCGCCGTCTTGCCGAGCTGGCGAAGCAGGTTGCTGATGCTCGCCCTTCTGAGCCGCCCAGGAGGTCGGCCGAGGAGCTTCGCCAGGATTTTGAGAAGGAGCGAGGGGTTACTGCTGCTCTGACGAAGCAGGTCGCCGGTTATAGGAAACAGTTGGCCGAGCACAAGACTTCTTTGGAAGCTTCCCGTTCCCGCATCGAGCAGCTTGAGGCAGAT
>NW_010922155.1:7456-7918 GCF_000633955.1 Camelina sativa | reverse complement strand
CTTGATTTATCAGGCTTCCAAGTTTAAAAGTTTTATTTGGTTTGATCAAACTAAAACTTTAAAAAGTTACAAAAAAATATTATAATATTTAAAAATTTTAAAAGTTTAAATATTGAAACTTTTAAAAGTTCTTAGCTTTTTAAAAGTTTTTATATATTATAAGTTTTAAATTTTAAAAGTTTTAAATTTTATAAATATTGAAACTTTTTTAAAGGTTCAAATTTTATATTTCGAAACCTTTTAAAAGTTTAAAATATTATAAATATTGATGTAAAACATAAATTATCTTATTTATCTACATTTGTGCTTTTTATTTCTTATGAGCTGTAAAACACATTTTTGTGTATGATTTTATAGATGAGTTGATATTCTTTCATTAATTTTTTTATTTTTGGATCTAAGGAAGAAGGACTGACATCGCAAGGCCTTAATTTGATGTTTGAGTCAAATTTTGAGGTTTAA
>NW_010922155.1:7124-7411 GCF_000633955.1 Camelina sativa | reverse complement strand
TTATTAGCTATACATAGGCATGACANGCACATAGGCATGACCAGGGTTACTATTGTCACGGTTACGATTTATTAACCATCGGTTATGGTTAGAAATTTTTAAACCTTAACCAGAACCGTTTAATAAACGGTTAAACAGTTACGTTTAAATACGGTTACGGCTCAAGCGGTTACTGTTATATAATGTTACGATTATCTGATAATATGATATGGTTGATATTATTTGATGATATAATATAATTGATATTATTTATTTATAATTAATATGTTCTTATAGTGTACTCATAT
>NW_010922155.1:0-198 GCF_000633955.1 Camelina sativa | reverse complement strand
AAATCCCAAATTCTGGTTCGCGGATGTTACAATTCTCCCCCACCAATACGGATTCGTCCCCGAATACCGCAATACCGTCCATCTGCCAAGGACCTCCGTGCCACCGTCATCACGGCCCGCACGCCCCCAGACCGGACTAAACACCATCAATCAAGGTTCCCCGTGCCACTGTCGCAACAGCCCGCACACCTCCGACTG
>NW_010922154.1:7416-7939 GCF_000633955.1 Camelina sativa | reverse complement strand
ATATTGTCGTTTGAAAACACATTCGAATTAGGATGGAATCATGAAGGTAACAATTTCTTTTAGTATTAACCATAAAGAATATTGACTTTAGAGAATAAACATGTTTATTTGACAACATATTATGCCATAATTCAATTCCATGATCTAAAACTGTTGTTAAAATAAATCAATACAATAATAGACCTTATCATTTTATTTTGAAGAAATATAACAACAGATGGACTATGATGCTGATGATTATGATCACATGATTTGCATCTGGAGCTTGGATGAAGCTATGGATAGCTTCAACAAACCCTCTCTAAATTAATAGACACTCCATTTTAGTGTAAAATAGACTTTTTCACCACTTCAAGTATACGCCCATTTTAGTAAAAAAAGACTAATGAAGTTCTAGCTTGTTTTCACTTCCATGACAAAACATGATACTATCATATGCAACATGTTTACTTTGTTACTCTGGGGAATGCAAATTCTATCAGACTAAACGATTAACATGCGTGTCATGTAAAATTTAGGTCTT
>NW_010922154.1:0-1603 GCF_000633955.1 Camelina sativa | reverse complement strand
AAAAAAAATGTAGAATCAAGCCCTATATATATTCAGATAACTTTAAACCTCAGCCTCATAAACGATCCGGACATTATTAAAAAAAGTGGGCACTGATAGCAAATTATAACAGCATGGAATTTGTAAATGCTATATATTAAGATGGTACTCGAAATTTGGCAATATACCATGAAGGACTACCCAAATAATCATAACATTTTTGTTTGATAGTGTTAGATTTTGGTTTACACACTTTGACCGTATTTAAGCAAGTCAAACTGTTATGGAATGTTTAAACGAAAATTATTTTATTAAATAGGACGACGTCGTTTTTTTTCTTCTTGAAATGACGTCGTTTGAAAATATTTAAAGGGTATTCAGATACTCCTAGGGTTTAAAAATAAAACATGATACATGCTTTTAGAGAAAGAGAGAGAGAGAGAAAAGAGGTTATTTCAATGGATAGCAGAGAGTAGACGGTGGCAGAATTTCTACAAAATTCATAATTTAGAAGCAAGCGAAATCAAATCCGATTCTAAATCGAAATGCAGTTTGATGCTCTTTTTTCGTCTAGAACATGAGGTAAGTTGATACAGTTAGGATTTTTACATAATCGGAGAAATGGGTGTGACATTAAATTAGTTACACATGAAATTTTTGGTTTGATTTTGAAATTTATGGTTTAACTTTGATGATCTTTTTTTTTTTGAATTTAATGTTAAATTATATTCAAAAGAAAAATAAACGTTTTACAAAATTTGAGTGGTAAACGATTTTAGAACAATTTGAAAATAAAACATTCAGTAGAATCTTGCTTCAAACCAGACTTGAATGGATGTGCTTTGACCTCCTTGTAGTGTGCTAAGACGGTTGCAGACATACTTATCGATCTGCTTGATCAGGTTCTCTGCTGTTATTGGATGTTCACCGTGTCTTCGTCCATTCCTTTCTCGCCAAAGTAGGTAGATGGTTGTTTGAAAAGCATAGCCCAGAATGAACCGTAGAGTTTTATCAAGAGCATTACCCGTGAGAAGAGAAAAAACTTCTTGCCAGTGACTTGTGTACTTGTCTGCGAGGAGCTTCTTCACTAGCCCTTCCCACACCAACTGTGAATAAGAACATTGAAAGAATAGGTGGTCTCTTGTCTCTAGCGGGTGGTTGCAGAGAATACAGCTCGCATTAGCCTGTGAAGACCACTGCTGCAGCTTATCCCCTGTTGCGACTCTGTTTTTAAAAACTAACCAAGTGAGGAAGGCATATTTAGGCGTTGCTTGTGGGAACCATATCACTCTGTATTCGGCCATGTGTGGGTGAGAAACATGGATATGTGACCAAGTTTCCTTGGTAGAGAAGCTGTTCCGGTAGTGATCGTTTTTCCCTTTCCAGAGTGGTATATCTTATGCCTCACGAGAAGGATGTACCTGCAGTTTCTGTATCTCATCCTCGACAACATTGAGTAATGGGAGCTGATGTCGCTTTCGCCGTTGCCTAGTCAGAACGTCAGCGATGGTGCTTGTCTTTGAGATGCCGAGATCAATGAAACCCCGTTCCCTCAAAACATCATGTAAACATCCCAATGAACACCAGTTATCAAACCAAAAGGAGGTTGATTCACCGTTGTGCA
>NW_010922153.1:0-7940 GCF_000633955.1 Camelina sativa | reverse complement strand
GCTGAAGCTGGAAACAGAGGATTAATGGATGAAGAAAGAACAAAAAATAGAGAAACAGAGCAAAGCTAATCCGTTCACAGAGAAAAAAAAAAGGAAGAACAAGTAAATAATTACAGAACTAAACCAAAAAAAAAACATAATAAGCAAAAATATCAAATACTAAAAAAACAAATAGGCTCATCAAATGGAAAGAAATAAATTTTCGATAATTGCCTGACAGATGGCACATTTAAACCAAAGGCTAAATCAGACAAAATACTATCATATATAATTATCTAGTAAAAAGAAAAAAAATTAATGTAAATATCACTTTCATGGGAACATTTAATTTCAAATATATTTTTTAACCCCTAATTTATAATTTCAAGCCGGGGTTTCACAATCAGTGCCAACTAAGCTCATGTGATAAGAGTGCAAAAACACTAGATTCAAAAAATAAAATGTTAATTATAATAATTTTATAGAATAGTATATATGTAGATTTTTAATTAATGAAATATACCTCTGAGTCTACATAAAAATAAAATTATAACTGATTAGCATGCAAGCCCGCGCAACGCGCGGGTTCTCATCCCTATTAAAAAATAATTTTGCACTATTGGAGGTTAACTGTTGTTTCTATTTGTACATGTCCATCAGTTTTGTTACAGCCCTCCTCGCCATCGCTTTCCTTTTGTAGTGCTTCGACTTCGGCCTAATAAGATGTACGTACATAGATTCATACTTACGTACACTAATGTCACAAATACTCGAAATCATCAAAGTTAGACACTTGCCTCTTGTTGACCGTCAACTGCAGTTTCATTTTCTACAGGTATTTCGGTTTTGTTACAACCCTCATCTGACTCGCCTTCCTGACGTCTTATGTCCCCTCCGTTACTGTTAAACCACTCGACTTTCCCGCCTTCTTGATGCAGTTCTTCCCCATCCTCCTATTCAAAATAATGAAACTTTTAAGACGCGTGTTCGTAGTAGGAACTTGGTACAAGCTCAATTTTTCACACGTGTAGATTAGAGGAGATAAACAAATAACCGAATATATATGAGACCCACAGATGGTTATCCCTTTTATGGTTACTTCCTGACCTACCATTTTGTTACAATGCAGATCAGGTTCCATTTTAGTATTCAGCTGCAGCAATATCTGTTCAATTAAAGGTGGACAATGCTTTATTACGAATATAGTGTTGTAATCTCCATTCCGTGTCAAATACTTACATCGGATACGGTTTTAGTTGGTGATAGCTCGACAGCAATGTCCCCCGCGTCATAATCTTGGCGACACTCATTAACTCCATTGTCCGGGGATGGTTCGTTCATGCCACAGTCGTTATTATCGGTTACCCACTCATTAATATGAGTACGGGTTGTATCCTACGGTCAAATATATAAAGCGTATATGATAGGTGCATAAGCAAAAACACCCCCATTACGTTGATTGAGTCGCATTCTAAAGAGGATCTTGTTGTCCATTACCTGGCCTCCAACTAAAGAATCACCACTGACAGAGTGTTGACCATCTATGGCATCCTTCGAACCATCAGTATTCCGATCACCCTGTGCACACCACGATAGCAACATAATTTAATATATGTAAGTAGTGAAAAAATTACAACCCTTAAGCTATTTGTCATATCAACCTTAGCAGTGTCAGCGCATCCCCTGTTTCTGACCTTCTCTCCCTTTTTTTCCATAACCATTACTGAACTCATTCTTCGAAACTTTATAGTTTTCCCTCTTCTTTTTTTTGAATACTTCTTCTCTGAAACTGTATGCGAAGCGTAAGAAGGTTCCCCATGTTCGTTTCTTTTAACCTCCAATAGTGCAGCTCTTATCTCCTTGCGGATCTCTGTACGTACGAAAATCTCCATGTTTGCCTGATTTTCCTTCATCAGTGCTTCTTGTTTCCTGTAGAACCGGCTTAGTTCCGCCGCATACCTTTCAAATTGGTCATCGTCCAAACGTTCATCAACAATGGGCGTACCCCCCGGTCGCCCATCAGTTCTCGTGCTCTTCTCTTTCTTATTGTCAATTGTTGCGGTGTCTGCTCTTTTCCTCTTCCGACAGTCAACTGTAACTATATCACCAATTAACCATTAATTTTTAAAAAAATTTACTTTATAGTGAAGCCCTTTGTAATGTATAAATGTTTTTAATACCTTTCTCTTCGGGACGTGTCTGTTTTGGACACCTATCATCACCTCCCATCCATATTGCCTCATCCCATTTGTGGCCAGCTTTAATAAGATTTTCAATGTTGTCAACTTGATGGTCTTCCTCTTCGTCACGCCACTCCAATTCTCCACTATCACAATGCTCCCCACTACCAACCATCCGTCTAATAACCACCTATAATATGATTACAAATATATATACATTTGACGAAACTGATAGATTCAGGTCGTTAACGTATTATATCAACCAAGTACATACCTCTTTAGCAGCCTCGCATGCGAAGATGTCTGCTGTCTTGATTGGCCGCAGTTTAGCCAGATTGTGGATCGATCTTTGATTAAACGCCTGATCTTGAACGTCAGATGGTACTAATCTTGCAATTGCTGGGACAGATTGGAAAGCCAGCAGCTGGAGTGCTAGAGGAAATCCATGAACAGCAACTGATTGTTGCTTGAAAGTTTTTACTAAGCTGTCTACGTCTGCTGGACATTTAAATCCTGTAATAGTCTCCAGCGTCCGTTCAAATGACAACCTTCCCCATGGATATTTGAAAAAAAAATCAATATTCTTGGTCATCTCCACTGTCTTCGGATCTGGTTTTACTGGTTGCGTGGCGCATGTTAGAACTCCATCAACTATTATTATCAGCGCTAAAGCTAGTTTCTGCCACGTTTCCATTTCCTCAGTCTCCAACCTTTTGACCAACTCGGAGATCGTTGGTTCTATGTTTTCCCCGAATAGAACTTCCCAAACAGTCTTACATCCTTTATCCGTTTTTGTAGCTCTTTCCACATCTCTCTTTTTTGGATAATTTCCACATTCGAGACCTGTCAACTCTGCAAATTCCTGTAATCCAAACTTGATTGGATTGCCACCAAACACAATCCACATCTCATGCCGCTTTTTGGTCACCAATTGACGGCAAACAAATCCATGAACTAGTTTACCGGAGAACGAGATCTTGTTAGCAGGGATACGAAAAAGCTGCCCAAATGGAGACTCTAACAAGTTTTCCATTTCTTTTGTTCCACTCAGCACCCTCGATATTGTAGAAAGATATTCCGGTTTTGAATACGCATTTATCTTGGTTTTGAGAGGGTAATGGTCAAGAGCAAATAACCTCCTCGGTAGATCCAAGCTCAATTGAGGAACGATCTCTACAGCCTCGGGATCCATCCTATCACCTTGAAGTAACGTACATATTAATATGTACGTACACTAAACCAATTAACCCTAATACCAATGTCTACCAAAGTTTAATTCTGTTGACGATTACGGTTATTTATCCTCTGCCCGCCACAGATACACTACTATTCATCGATTTCACATCCTGGGCTACTCAAAGCGATTCTTAAATGTATTTGCTATATACTCTTCCAACCTAATATAGAATTTGGGGGTACAATCTCTCTTCCAATTTAAAGTAAGAAGCCAAGAGAAACACTTACCTTCTGATTCAACACCGGTGATGAAAGAGGGATCGAAACTAGTCGCCTTTCTCTGATTTCACCCGACCTCTGTAATCTCTTCTTCCTTAAATGTTCCGTCGCCGACTTCTATGGAGTGTCGTTTTGTAGTACTTATCCCAGATCTAAACACCTTAATTCAAAAAATCGGGATGTAAAACAACCCTATCGGACATCCGAATGCGCCGTCGCAGCTGAGGCCTCAGTTTTCCGTCTATTAAGAACGAAGATTTTGCCTCTACTACTAAACTATTTTTAAATAATTTTTTTTTATAAACAGTGCAATGGCTGAGCTTTTCTTTAAATATTTTTATTCAAATTATACAGTTCTGCAACGTTATTGGTTCAATTACACTATATATCAGCCTTTATTCGTCTGGTTAAACCATCATTCACTATTCCTTGATGTTTTATAAAGTTTTACATTGAATTGGTTTGTTAAATGAACCAATATATTTTCCGCCAATATATAACGTCGACTATAGGGTCATAATTAAGTAGTGCATGCGATGTCTCGTCTTCGCTTAACCGGCAGTTACACATGTTAAATATCTAAATGCGATGAATCTGTATGGAATGCAGTCACGACGTTTGAAAAGCCATAATATTGATAATCCATTTGTGTTTGTTCGCTGCTTATATAAGAAGACAAATACACACCCAGTGAACTATGTATTCGTCTCTCAAAAACCAAAATATCACATCACAAAGTAAACATAAGTGCAACAAAGTCATGGTGCATTTCGACAGGCTATCCGATCTCCAGACGTGGCGATCTGATTGGAAGGTTTCTGTTAAGATCATCCGCAAGTGGAGAAAGAGAGAAGCGAACATCGTCACCTTTGAAATGGTTGTTTCGGATGTTTTCGTAAGTGACTCGTCTCATCATCATATTATATGCACTTAATATTAAATGATACATGTACATCATGGTTGAACTTTTTTCCCCCACCGTAGGGAGATAAGATGCAGGCAACAATCAGCGAGGACCTGTTGCCCCAGTTCTGTGCGGGGATTGAGGAGGGTTTGTGGAAAACCTTCTCTAATTTCGTCGTCACTGACGACACATCCACTATGAAGGTCGTGGCTTCCAACTACCGGATCAAATTCACTGCTGACACGGTTGTGGACAACATTCGTTGCTTGTCGACCAATCACTACATCGATTACGTCCCCTTCGACCAAATTTACGAACGATGGCCTCGTTGGACCCAGAACTGCTGCTTAGGTAACGTTGCATTGTGTTGTTCCGGTTTTTAATATCATATCCAGTACCATAATTCTAATGACATGACACCATAGACACGATGGGGCAAGTTACTCACGTCGAACGAAGAATATTGGTGGACGATCCAACTGCTCCACGTTTTGCCGAGAGAACCCGGTTGATACGGTTTTCATTGACGAATCTTGAGTGAGTCGTTTTCGCGATTATTAGCTTTCACACACTTTAAAGATATACCGGGCTATTAACGTAAGGTGTCTCTGTGTGTAGGGGTCATCACTTGCAATGTGTGGCTTATGATGAGATGGTCGATGATTTCGTCCGCAATTTTTGGCTATGCGGAGGCAAACCAGTTGTAGTCTTGCGATTCTGGAGGCCCAAGTTTAAGGATGGAGGTACTGATTAGGCAAACGTATTTAAAACAATTCAATCACCTTTTAAATATAAGATTACTGCATAAAACTAATTTTGGTTACCCTTTTTCCTTATTTTTCCACACCGCAGGAGGGATGGAAGTGGTTAGTCAACCGGGTGTCTCTAAAGTGATATTTGAACCACCCTTCCCTGAGGTTAGAGATTTCAAACTCCGGTTGGAATACTTCGACCAGCGCGAGCGGAGTGACGACGATTCGTAGCCTATGTTTCCATTTGTCAATGTTGCTTACATTCCAAACTTCTAAACCACGTTGCTGGACTCTTTATATTATCTTCATTACCTACATCCCAACAATCTATCTTACGTGGATAGGAATAATTTGATGTAAAATGTTTGTGTGTATTACGCATGGTTAATTATATATTTTTATTTTGTAAGCATCTACCTAATAGTGCCAACCTTTAATGTTAGACGTATGTGTACAAACGTGTACAAATGTTTATGTTTATGTTTAATTTCAAGGGTTTGGTCGATAATAATAACACGACAAGGTTTCAAACAGTCTTTTTTTAGACGATAAAAAAATGGGAGTAAACCAAATAAAACGTTTATAACTTGATGTTAAACAATTAAACCACAACCCAAAGTACTACTAATAAAACGACCAAACTACTTTAAAAAATAGGTCATTGTTGCTAGTATAACCAAAGTCGCAACAAACACATTGGTCAGTTTTAATTCCATAGTTAATCCATCACTCTTGTACGCAATCAACGCCTTCATCCTTTCCAACTCCATCTGATTTTCCTTGTGCATATTTAAGATGTTAGCAATCTCCTCTTTTTGTCCCTGAAGCGCTTCACGCATTTGATTCAAACTAGTTAACTTTAGAAGATCTTCCTTCACTGTTTTCAGTTCCTCCATCATAGCTTCATCCCACCATTTAAAAATGTGATAGTCCCCATCCTGCATTTTTTTTCTTATAATGTTTGTTAAAACGTAAACCTCAAGTTATGCAAATAAATCTGATCTTTAATCAACCTCGGGGAAACTGTACGTTACTTACCTCTCTATTTCTACAAGTGTAGTGGAGCCTCCCTGGGTTTGTCCTTGTAAAAGAAGGTTGTAGGTTTGGCCTTTCACCACAGTAACAAACAGCCGGGATCCCATACTCCGCATCGTCATACTCGACTGGACTCGTGTTTGCCAAAGCAGACATTAAGAACGAAACTGATAACGTAATTGAAGGAGGGAAAATAAAGAAAAGAGGAACGTTAAACTATTAACCGAATATCCAACTCTCTAAATCTAATCCAACATCTATGGCAGCGGCTCTCTCTGTTTCCCCCAAATCAGTTCAATGAACCCTAATTTCCCTGAATTTTATAAGATATCGATTATATTCGGTTAGCTTTTATAGAACATTCTGTTTTGTGTCGTTTTTTGTATTCTAAAACAACATGAACTTTTCCAAGTTGTGTCGTTTTCCACTAGATACGAACGGCGTCGTAAGCTTGATACAGTGCCGGTCCTTTAATAAAGCCCGTAAATCAAGGGCTTTATGCTACAGATTATATTAGCGATTTTAGGGGAATCAATATCAAAAAAGGTGCGGTGGTACAGTGGTAGGATTGGCCTTGACTGTCCTTCAGTGTCACGAGTTCGAGCCCTTGTAAAGTTGTAGTAGGAACTTTTTTTTTCCTACTGTTTGTTAATGGGCAAAATTGGTTGGGCCGGCACTGTTGATAGTTTTGTGTGTTTGCCCGGTGAAACTAAGTACACGTCGTCTATATGGATGGTTCGAAGCTAGGGAATTGCCATTTTAGACCTTTTTCGGAATATAAGGAGCAATACGACATCTAGTACACATTTTCGGAACAAAAGGAGCAAAACGACCAAAACGACAGATATTGGCATACACGTTAATTAACATCTTCATTACATAGTAATTTAATTATCTAATGAAACATACGTGGCGAGGTGAAACGCAACACAGAAGGGAACCGACGATACACCTAGAGGATTTCACATATAGATTTGGCCACCCACCACACTCCGCAATTTACACAGATGATGTCATAATAACGTGTGTCGGTCGATAACCTGCCCCATCTCAAACAACTACTCATGGCACAGTCCGGGAAAGGGATCAACGAACTGGAGGGATATACAAAAGAATCTTTGTACGTGTTTTTACGCGCCGTCTTAAACATACTCAACCGTTGGAACAGATCTTCCCCGATCCACTGTACTCCCTCTGATTGGAGTGGATAGTGATGTGCATCAAATTGGTGAAGAAAACGAACCGCCATCTGCTCGTCCCCATATAACATAGAGAAAATTCCACATGCGAGAGTGGACTCGGCATCTTCGGGAACGTTGTTTTTTAGTAGTGCGATACCACGCTCAATGTCTCGCTCCTCGGCAACGATCCGTAGCCCCTCGTTGTAGATTGCTATTCTGTTCCCTGCGTCCAAGCATTTTTCGAAAATACGCCTGTGAATCCCTTCTTCCTGGAGTTCACCATTTGGCTTCCTTGTCGTTTGGAATGAAGAAGGATGTTCACAGATTTGGTAGATGCTGGCAACCTTCAGAACTTCTCGGGCAAGCACCGTATCCACTCCTCGCCGACCAGCCTTTAATATTGGGCCTGCTCGCCATAACCCATCAACTACGAGATGCTTGGCTATTTTTATCA
>NW_010922152.1:7472-7961 GCF_000633955.1 Camelina sativa | reverse complement strand
ATATTTGCTCTAGCTGCACAAAAGAAGTGGAGACTTTATCAGATGGAGCATTTCTCAATGGAGAACTCGAAGAGGAAATCTACGTCGCACAACCGCCTGGGTTTTTAGTCGAAGGAGAAGAAGAAAAAGTCTTGTTGCTGAGAAAGGCTTTGTACGGATTGAAACAAGCCCCTAGAGCTTGGTACGGAAGAATCGATTCATACTTTCTTCAAAGTGGATTTCAAAGAAGCATGAATGATGCAGCCTTGTACGTGAAAAAGAAAGACAAGGATGTGGTGATAGTAAGTCTCTACGTGGATGACTTAGTAATCACTGGAAGCAACTCTCAACTTATCGAAAGGTTCAAGGAGGACATGAAGAAGGAATTTGAGATGACAGATTTGGGGCTATTAAATTATTTTCTGGGGATGGAAATAATTCAAGATGATCGTGGAATTTTTCTGTCACAAGAAAAATATGCCAATAAACTCATTGAGAAGTTTGGCATGA
>NW_010922152.1:0-1003 GCF_000633955.1 Camelina sativa | reverse complement strand
CACATTTTCCAGTGAGTGTGTGCAACGTTGCCTAATTTCGCCTCCATGTATTATTTCGCCGCCAGTACAGAATATTACCATCGCTACTCATTTCGATCGCCTCTAGGGTGATCCCTGTTCTGTATTATATCCTCTGCTTATCTTCTTGTGAAGTCTTGCTTTGTCTCTTCTTCTTATACCAAGTGAGTTCTGTTTCAAAAAAACATCGTTTAATTGACTGTAAAATATAGCCACTGTTTAATAGATTCGTTGGTTCTTGAGTTATACAATTCGTGTGTGACTTTGTATGATTAGTTTCTGTTCTGTTTTAGAATCCCTGATTTGGTACTCCATTCACTCATCACTGCTGATCTGGGTTCGATCTCTGATTCTCCTTTTCGTGTATACGTGATCTCTGATTCTCCTTGGAGACTCGGGAACATCTCTTTTTCTCTTGTCCTTTTGCAGCAGAAGTCTGGGCAGGTCTTGCTTGGGGTCTTATGAAATCGTGTTTCTCTACTGATTAGCTATTTCTCATTGACTACATCTCAGACCAACGATCAAGAGTTGAGGGGTTCCTTCTTCGCTATGTTTTTCAGGCAGTTGTCTATACTCTTTGGCGGGAGCGAAATGGTAGAAGGCATGGCAACCCACTCAATACCTCTTCGCAGATTGTTACGTGGTTGGATAAGCAAGTGAAGGATCAACTAACGGCAATTGGTTTACAGGGTGATCGATGATACAATGAAGCATATCAAGTGTGGCTGAAGGCGTGGTTATAAAACCTCTTTCTACTAAATGTTTTGCATATTAAAAGAAAGTTGCACAAGTTGTAAAACAGTTATATTTTTCTTTTGAATATAATTTAACATTAAATTCACAAAAAAAAAAAATTATGACTTTATTTCTTTGATTGAGTAAACATACGATGCTTATTTTATACGTATTTTCAGCAGCATGCCGTTAGTAGAAAAAAGAGGTGAAAATTCATAACGTTTATTTAAAAGCTTTAGCCTTTAGGTTG
>NW_010922151.1:5381-7962 GCF_000633955.1 Camelina sativa | reverse complement strand
CCACTTTTACCCATTTTGTCCTGAAATAGGCTAAAACCAAGAAAATAATGATTCGAAGCAGTAAACTGATGTTCACATATTTTACCTTGTTTTCCCTTAGTTTATTCACAACTTTTGCATCTTTTGCTATCCATTTAGGCCATTATTGTGTAGCTTTAGGACTAATCATGCATTAGAATATAGTTGCATTGCATTTGCATCTTTTCATGCATAAACAGGTGATTTTGGAGCTTAAGGAGCATGGAAGCAATGCTGAGGAGAAGTGAAGCAATCCTGAGGAGAAAACAAGAGAGTTAAGGCTGTAGAATCAAGGTCCGGAGTCCAACTCGACCGCACCACTCGACCACCACTCGACCGTGTGCTGAGAAGGACTCGACCGAGTGGAGAATGCACGAGAGAAGCCAGCTCGACCAGCCACTCGACCGAGCACTGGTCGAGTTGACCGAGCCGTTGACTGCTTTGACTTTTTGTATTTTTAGGGCTTCCACCTCATCTCCTATAAAAAGCCCTTGTACCTGCAGCCACCAAAGAGTCCAGCTTTTTAGAGAGTCTAAAACCTAGTTTTTACCTTTTTTAGATATTATTCCTTTTGCACTTTTCTTTTATTTTAGATTTTGTACTTGTTTGAGAGAGAAAGACTAGATTCTTATATTTTGTTTGTTTCATAACTTTCAAAGTATTAAGATTTCGAGTTTTATTCCTTCATCAATATTGTAGATCTCTGTTTCATCTTTCTAATGATGCAAGTTTCATTATTTTCTGGGTTTTTGACATATTTCACCATGTGTTCTTGTGAGTAGTTTGTTTAGGACCTTGAGGATGGGTTAGGCTGGGTTGATCTTGTGGTTTGTTTGATTTGGTCAAGCTTGATTGTTGTAGATCTCTTCTAGGCTAGATGATCTTAATGCTGATCCTATATCTGAGAAGGTAGGGTTTGATTTCAAGCATCTTAGCATCACACCAATGTCTAAGGAGCATAGATAAGGCTAGATCTAGAGCTTACCATTAGGCTTGCTAAGAGATTAGAAGTCTTGTTTGGTTTGAGATGTATTGCTTAATGCCTGCTTGTGTAGATTCTTTTCTTTGTGAGAACAAGTCTAGAAATGCATAGGTTTGATTGTTTCTTGCCATGAGAGTGGATTAAACATGTCTTAGAATAGTATGTCTAGAGATCAGCTCAATGTTTGCTTGAGATTTGTTGACCAAGTTAGATAACCACAATGATTAGCTCAGCCCATGAATCCCTCCTCAAGGCCTTCTTTGTTTATTGAAATCTTAGTCTAAATATCATTGCTTGCTTGTTGTTTGATTGGTTTTAGCATTGCTCTGTTTTTCTTGTGTTGCTCTGTTTTCACGTTTAAGTCTAGCTCGACCACGTACTCGACCTACACTCGGTCGAGTGCTGCTCGAGTTCATCCCCAGAACTTGTGTTTTTGATTTGTGATTGTCTTGTTTCATTCCTGTTTCATTTCCATTGCATTCACGTAGTTTCCTGTTCATTACTTGTCTTGCATTAGTTCATTAGCATAGTGTCTATCTCTGTTCTAGTTTCATTATAGCTTTAATTTGTCTGTTCTGTTTGCATTTATTATCTTGTTCTAGTTGTTTTTACTTTCTGCATTTCTTAATTGTTCACAATCACTCAGATAGGATTGAAACCTCTTATACTGCAACTGCATAAGGGGAATTGAAACACCCTGACTTCTATTCATTCGATACATCATCATTCCATACATCATTCATTCATACACCACAAAGAAAGTCAGTTTCATAAACAGATTTGTTATTGTTTGTAGGGTTAGAATGTGTGACAATCCAATGCATTTGACTAATTGTAAGAGTTCGTAATAAATTTGGATTGTTTAGACAACACTTAAACCCGTTTTATCCCAAAACAGGCTTAAACCAAGAGAAAACATTGATTCGAAGCAGTAAACAGCTATGTTACTGATAGTAGGGTTTTCACCCAGGGTATCAATTCCCTATGCAGTTGTAGTACAAAGGGTTATCAATCCAAATGGTTGTTTATTGCTAGCAGGAAGGATATGATCAGGACAATACAAGTCAAGCCAAGCATATAGGGTTTTTGTTCTAACAATCCTAAAATAAATAAAAGAAAGGAATATAAACAAAGAAACCACACGACCTAAGCACTCGATGCAAGCAGTCGAGTACATGATCGAGTGGGGTGATCAAGTAAGCAAATGAGATATGAACAGCTCGAGTTATTACTCGATGCAGGTTATCGTGTACCTGATCAAGTAAGTGGTCGAGTAAGTAAAGAAAATGTAAACAACTAAAATACGAAAGCTCCTAAGGATGGGGTAATCGAATCCTAAGTATTCTAGACCAGTACAGATGCCATACATGCCTCAAGCAATTTTTTCCTAGACAGTGAATCTCTAAAACCTTGTCACCACACTCTCGCACTAGCAACAATCAACCTTGATCACTTACCACACTCTCGCACTAGCAATATGAACAAGCAGGCATTAAGAACGATTCATTATTGTCAGTAAACTCAAACTCATCTAATCCCTTACTCAGAGTCAAGTAAACCTCTAGCATTGGCTAATTCACG
>NW_010922151.1:0-2888 GCF_000633955.1 Camelina sativa | reverse complement strand
TGAATAAAACCAGCATGCAAAGATTAGAAATAAGAAAATTAAGAAAATAAAACACAATGTTAAATACATTCTAGGACCCTCCCCCAAACTTAAATTACACACTTTCTGTGTAAATAAAAGTTGGAAAAAGAATCCAAGAACTACACAAAATGAAATAAACTAAATGCAATGTTATTTACAAGGATCGGATGAAAGTGGTACCTCATGGGTTGGTGAAGAAAGAGGTTTGATGTCACTATATTTTACCATATTTTAGGCCTTGTTTAGTTCATTTTTTGCATCATATAGAAGTGATTCCTTAGTTTTTTGTTCCATTTCTGTCCAGATATGCACTTAGGATGTTTAGAAGCATGCATTGCATACATTTATGCATTTGGAGTATTATTAGGTATTATGGAGCTCTAAAAGGGTAAGGAAGGACTTGCTGTTATTTCTAGAGCTAAACAAGAGGATAGGGAATATCAGGAAGGTTCGGAAGTCCACTCGACCACAGCACTCGAGCATTCACACGGTCGAGTACTCGGTCGGATGAATATATCGAGCTCCTCAAAGATCGATCCGAATGAAGATCTTCCGTTGCGATTCAGCTTCTGTATCCTTCATGAGAGTTTTAGGAAATTGAGTTATGTTTCTAATGCCGGTAGTTTCAAGTCAATCGGAGGTGTTGCGCCAGAGTTATACGGATTTTACTGAACAGATATCATGCCAGATCGAAGACTGAAGCTACTTGACGGACCTACCACTCGACCATGCACTCGACCGAGCACATGGTCGAGCTGACCGCCGACTCTCTGTTTTGTCCTCTAGCTAACTAGGGCTTCTCTCTCTTTATTATATATATGTGTACTGGCACTTGTGGCCGAAAAGGGTGAGACCCTGGAGACCATGTAAACACCTTATAACCTAGTTTTTGCCATTTTTAGCTTCTTTTACTTTATTGCATCATCTCTTATCTTTTCTCTAGATTTTCACACATTTGTAACCTTGATAACTTTGAATCTGTTGAATATTTGCTTTCACTTCTTTGTTCAATATTGTTCATCTTTATCTCATCTTTCTAGTCATGATAGTTTCATTAATTTCTGGGTTTGTGTTCTTCATGATGATTTTTAGATCTTATTAGTGGCTTAGGATCTTAGGGATGGATTAGGCTGGGTAAAGGTTATGGTTGTTTAGATTGGTCAAGCTTGATTGTTATATATCTCTTCTAGATTAGATATGCTCTATGCTATTCTTATACTGAGAGGGTAAGGATAGATCTTAAGCTTCTTAGCATCACACCAATGTCTAAGTTGTTAGATAAGGCTAATGCTAGAGATTATCATGAAGCATGCTAAGAGATTAGATGTTTAAAGTGATTTTTGACATTGATGATCTGGGTTTTAATGCCTGCTTTGATATGTAATAGCTAGTGAGAACTAGGTCTAAGAAGTATCTTGGCTTGATTGTTATTGTCATGAGAATGGATTAACATGTATTAGAAGATCATTGTCTAGAGATAGCTCATTGTTGATTGAGGTTTGTTGACCAATTTAGATAGCCATAGCTTGAGTCCATCCCATGAATCCATCCTTAGGACCTTCTTTATTTATTGATTTCTCTGTTTAAGTATTGTTAATTGCTTGCTGTTTGCTTTGTTTTCATTATTTGCTCTGTTTCTGTTCATTCGCTTGTCAACTCGACCTCCCACTCGACCATGCACTCGACCGAGTGCTAGGTCGAGCTCCATTTTACTTTCTTGCTTATGCATTGTTCTTTTCATGTTTTCTTCTGCTTATTAGTTAATTCTGCTTAGTCTTGTTTATTGCACTTGTTCTACAGTTTAATTCAGCATTAGTATTGTCTTAAGTTGCCTTAGTTCATTGCATTTCATTATTGTCATTAGGTTGTTAGAAACAAATCAACTTGATATTTGGCTTAACTTGAATGCATTGATCACATCTTGACTGCTTACATATCACACTCTTTATGGATTGACATCCTTTATGCTACAACATCATAAGGGAATTGAAACACCTTGCATTACATTCTGATCATTCATACTTATGTTTGTTTGTTTGATTGCATCATTCATTCATTCATAAGTAGATACTTGAAAAAGTTCTTGTTTCAATTGGCGCCGTTGCCATTAGGGTGTTTATATGTTCCAGTCGAGATTTCATTGTTTCAAGATTAAGCTATGTTACTTTTGATTCTATTACTCACCTCTCTCTTGTTCTGGTGTTGTGTTTTCATTCTCAGGTACCACTCGACTAGGCACTCGGCCGAGTACCTCAATGCAAACGGTCGAGTGCTTGTTCGAGCACCTGGTCGAGCACTTGTTCAGAGTCTCAAAAAAACAGAAGAAGAGGTGGAAATGGAACTACAACAGGATCAGATTGAACCTCCAAGGAGAAGGAAGATTGGTGATAGTGATGCTCCCACTACTCATAATCAGAGATATGGGATAGTGCCTCCTCCTGTCCACAACACAACCTTCACAATCAAGACTAGTTTGATCTCAATGGTTCAGAGCAACAGATTTTATGGACTGCCTAGTGAAGACCCCCTTGCACATCTTGATGAGTTTGATAGGCTCTGTAGCCTTACCAATATCAATGGAGTTAGTGAGGATGCCTTGAAGCTGAGGTTGTTTCCTTTTTCTCTAGGAGATAAAGCACATCAGTGGGAGAAGACTCTACATTCTGGAAAAATCACCTCTTGGGTTGATTGTAAGAAAGTCTTCCTTGCAAAATACTTCACTAGTTCAAGGACTGCACATTTGAGGAATGCCATTTTAGGATTTCTCCAACAAAATGGTGAATCTTTCAGTGAAGCATGGGAGCGCTTCAAAGGCTACATGAGACAATGCCCACATCATGGATTCAGCAGGGAATATTTGTTTTGTA
>NW_010922150.1:7620-7982 GCF_000633955.1 Camelina sativa | reverse complement strand
AATTAAAAAATTGAACTCAAAATTCGAATAAAAAATCTTAAAATTCCAATAAAGTGACTAAGTGATTGCTGAGTTATTGACTTACACGACTGACTTATAAAATATTCGTAAATTTACATTATTATAACTCAACATTTAAATGTAAAATTGAATTATGAATATTACAATTATTATAACCAATAAAAAGTAATAATTATAGAGAAAGATTGATTTTTACACATTCTCACCAAGGATGTGTAAAACATACAACACATGACGTTTAGGGGTTAGGGTTAGGCTTAGGCTTAGGGTTGGAGTTTAGGGTTTGAGATGTAGGGTTCAGATTATTTGATTTTTGGATTTGGTTCTAATGTGTTTTAATG
>NW_010922150.1:0-1076 GCF_000633955.1 Camelina sativa | reverse complement strand
TCTATTATTAGGTTAACTTATGGTTTCCCGCCAAAATATTGCTTTACGGCTGAGTTATAATATTTACGGTATAACGAAAGGTTATGTGATGGCTGAGTTATGATATTGAGTGATGGCTTTGATGGATGAGTTATGATATTGAGTGATGGCTGAGTTATCACTAGAAACAATATGAAAGAAACAATCTGATATATATGACTTTACGGCTGAGTTATAATATTTACGGGAAAACGAAAGGTCTTGTCGATTCATGTGACAGCTGAGGTATAGTGATTTATAAATCCGTAATGGCTGAGATATCGTAATACCGGCTAAATTATAAATCCGTAATGTATGATTTTTATAGACTTATAGTGATTTTTACACGTTCTATTATTTGGTTAACTTATGGTTTCCCGCCTATTATTAGGTTAACTTATGGTTTCCTGGCAGTAGAATCAATGGGGGTTGCGTTCCAAGTTTTAGTATAAATAGGGAAAGGGTTGGAAATGTTCAGAGCATTCCAAACTAGAATGAAACTAGCAAAGATGCCAATGACTACCCGATCTGCATGGTTGAAACGGGCCCGAGAACTGACAGCCGCTGGAACTAGCGGTTTCGATCCGAAAGCGTCGCATAATTCCCCCCTCAAGAGTCTCCGTCTCGATCCCGTTACTTTAATCCTTTGCAAAAGGAACTCCGGATGTACCGAGCTCGCCGCAAGAGACTTGGCGCTTATATTAAAGCATTTCGTCTTAAATACGAGCAAGTCTTTCGGCTCTGCCGATTGGAAGAACTATCCGAGTCCTGGATGAGCTCATCGCCGAAGGTTTTTTTTCTGGCGAAGTGGCGCATGACTCGTCTACTTGCTGAGCATGTCTCTTGCGTAGAACAGGTCTCCCGTATGGTGGTGCCCAACTTACCCGAAGGTGATTACGAACCTTTGGGAGATTCTGACTTCCCGCACAATACGGAAGTCTGGGCCTACCGAGCTTGCCTGGAGAGGCTGAGGCGGTACGTCAACCACTTGGTGTCAACGGACCATTTCTACCGTGAAAGCCATGACGTAGAAGGTCCATGTGCCTTCTTGGAGGAGA
>NW_010922149.1:5994-6622 GCF_000633955.1 Camelina sativa | reverse complement strand
CTGAGGCAAGGATGAAGGCAAGGTTCAAGAAGTGGTATGAGAAGCAACCACGACCTGAGCTTGCCTAGTCTGGTTCCGTCTGTAATCCGTGGCTGGAGCGGGAATGGAGTATTCCAGCCCATCTCTCTTGTTACTCGGTCGCTTGGGGTGGTTGGTTGTGCGACTCAGTAACAAGATGAGGTGGTGCTCGGGGTACAAAGTTTCCGTAAGGCGGGGTTTGGGGAAAAAGTTTCCTGAAATAGAAGTTTCCTTAAGTGGAAAGTTTCCAGAAATGGAAAGTGCTTAAGATGGAAAGTTTCTCGGGAGAGAGAATTTGTCCATTTTAGTGGTGGAAAGCCTTGGAGGGGCTTGAGTGTGGCCTTAGTGGCGGGCTGTTTAGCCGGGTGTGGCCTTTGTGGCGGGCTGTTTAGCCGTTTTGTTTGGCCTTTGTGGCGGGCTGTTTAGCCGTTTTGTTTGGCCTTTGTGGCGGGCTCTTTAGCCAGAGTGTCTTTGTGACGGTCCTTCGGGACAGATGCCTTTGTGGCGGGCTGTTTAGCCAGAGTGTCTTTGTGACGGTCCTTCGGGACAGATGCCTTTGTGGCGGGCTGTTTAGCCAGAGTGTCTTTGTGACGGTCCTTCGGGACAGATG
>NW_010922149.1:0-1467 GCF_000633955.1 Camelina sativa | reverse complement strand
TTTTATGATATATCAAATTACACTTTAATTATTATCAATATCAGTTCTCCATTAAGGCAAAATCCTCAAACATCTGCGTGACTTGAGAACATCCAGGATTGATCATGACCATTGTACAATTGTGTACCGTTGTTGCCATCCATGTATCTACATTAACAATAAATAATTGATTTATATTTTTCAATTATAAACAATAATATTTGCAGCATGTATAAATAATTCAAACCTTTGATATATATTCGATGGTATATATTCATTCTCAGTAATCACCAATTGAAAGGACCGACTTTTTTTTTTTTTTAATAAATAATAAATAATATTAATAATATAAACTACAACTAGTGGTCCCATACCCACTAGCCACCTAACCACAATCACAATCAACAGCAGAAAACAATACCAATAAATAACCAATAATAATATAACCAATAACATCAACAATATCCAGTATTAATTCCAATCCTAACCAATGTTCCCAAACAACATAAACCAAATAACCAGCAATCCTAACAATGCTCTAAGACTCAACTCTAGCAACCTAACAATGCCAGATAAAACAATCAACCGAGTCCCTAGAACATCCTCCTCTTCATTGCCTGGATTCCACGATCACACTTTACCTTTACCTGCACCACAAACACATATTGCAATGCATGAGTATTTTACAAACACTCAGTAGGGCAATCCTCCCATCTACTGGGCTATACACACAAGCAATAGAGTATCAGTAATCATCACACAACAGTCAACACACGTCAATCACCAAACAGGACTTAGCATCGACCGATGCCACACTAGCATCGACCGATGCCAACTGGAGAAGCATCGATCGATACAGAAGCTGCATCGACCGATACCCAGTCTGCATCGACCGACGCATGCTCGACGCACACGAAAAACCCTAAAGTTCATCGCGCCGTCCTCGCACTTGCATCGACCGATGCAAGATATGGATCGATCGACGCAACGTCGAGCACCGTGATTTCTCCGAAGCTTCTCGCCGGATCTCGTTCCTACAACCACAAAACTCAATCCCAAGCCACAAGAAAGCTTCCTAATGTCCATAATAACAACCTAATACGTCTAACAACAAACAACAAGCAAATCACAGAATTCTCTAGCTTAGATAAGCCATGGTCCCGCACTTACCTGTGCCAAGACGAATCTGAACAATAACCAAGCAAGAACAAGCCTCTAGGAAGCTCCTACAACGATCCCAGCTACAAATCTCTACAGGAACGTCCCAAATCTCCAAGAAACTCTCAAGAATTCTTTCTCTCTTTCGTTCTCTCTCAAAAACGGCCAAACTCGCCGAATGAGACACAAAAGTCGACTTAAGGGTTTTCCCCTAACCCAAAACGCAGCGTTTGACTTAAGTCAAAACGCAGAGAAACAACCTTGCATCGACCGATGCACAACCTGCATCGACCGATGCAGATCCTAAACCGGGATTTTGGTTCACGGATG
>NW_010922148.1:7401-7988 GCF_000633955.1 Camelina sativa | reverse complement strand
TCGGCACCATACGTTTGGGTGAAGCCACGTGCGACCAGCCGAGCTTTGTGGCGTTCAATGGCGCCGGTGCTTAGGAACTTGATGGTGAAAACCCATTTGGAGCTCACGGCCTTTTTCCCTTTGGGAAGGTCTGCTTCGTCCCACGTGTGGTTCCGGATCATGGCACCAGTTTCATCTTTGACAGCGTCTAGCCACTCCTTGTGCTCCTTGGCCTCATCATAGGTTTGAGGAACCCAATGAGCATCGACTTGGCCAAAGAAAGCTTGGTGATCGACCGGAAGCAGCTCAAGCGAACAAACAGCCTGGATAGGATGCACGACGGCTTGACTGTTTTAGTAGACTTGTTTATCCTTCCATGAGGACGGGTGAGACCTAACACGTTCACTTCTGCGTAAGAGGGGTTGAGTAGGCGGCTCTACTTGATGTGAGTCAGCAGCGTTGCTGGCCGGTGAGGCTTCTTCCAAGTGTTCTTCGGTAGGCATTATGGGAGCACCATGGGCTCCAGTCGTCATCGAGTTTTGCTCAGGAGAAACATGATCTGGAGGCAAGACGTCCTCAGGGACGTCAGCAGGCTCTGGTTCACTCTC
>NW_010922148.1:0-385 GCF_000633955.1 Camelina sativa | reverse complement strand
ATGATATTAAAGGGATTTCTCCTAGTCTATGCACACATAGGATTCATCTTGAAAATGAAGCATACTCTAGTGTAGAACCCCAGCGTAGATTAAACCCAAACCTGAAGGAGGTAGTCAAGAAAGAAATCCTTAAGTTGCTAGATGCTGGTATTATCTATCCTATCTCTGACAATACATGGGTTTCACCTGTACATTGTGTTCCTAAGAAGGGTGGGATAACTGTAGTGAAAAACGAAAAAAATGAGTTCATCCCCACTAGGACCATTACAGGGCATAGAATGTGCATAGACTATAGGAAGTTGAATGCTGCATCTAGGAAATATCACTTCCCATTGCCTTTTCATTGATCAAATGTTAGAAAGATTGGCTAATCATCCTTACTACT
>NW_010922147.1:4815-7994 GCF_000633955.1 Camelina sativa | reverse complement strand
GTAAACAGACATCAATGTACTAAAACTAACCATCAAAGAGCATCACAAACAATCAAAACTAACCATCCTCAGACAAGCTCCAGATTAATGTTCTAAAACTAACCATCCTCAAACTAACCACTTCAAACAATCAAAACAGACAAGCTCATTAGAAGAAGTATGTTAATACCAGGTCGTCTTTGGCATCGGTGTGGGGGAGAGGACGGTCGGTTTCACGNCTAAGCAGGGCATTTAGAGTGACAATCGTGTCCTCCTGGAGCTCCGGATTTGAAGCCTCAGAGCCTTCATGGTAGTTGTTACCGTGAGATGATGGACGGCTCTGAGCTTGAGAGTTATCAGCTTGAGGCGGTGGAGCGTCTTGTAGTGGAGGATCAGCTAGAGACTGTCGCGGATTGTTTTGGACCTCCTCTGACGAAAGAGGCTGTTGAGTCTGACGTTGTTGGTTCACCGAGGTCTGGAAAAGAGTCTGTGGCGGTGGATAGTTGCGGATCTGTGGTGTTTCTGACGGTGAGGGTCTCGGGAAAACGTGGTCTTGCTCTTGCGGTGTTTGAGGATGGGGCAAATCTGCTGCCGGCGTAAAGTTGTATTGTGTCGGTAGAGGGTTTGGTCTTCTCGCTTCTTTGATGGGGGTCGACCCTTCGGTTCTTTGGAAGAAATTACGGTCCATCTTCCTCTTTCTTCCTCGCTTAACTGGAGCTTTGGTCGGAGCCTTAGTTGCAGACTTCGCCGCAGATTGCGTTGGAGCCATCATGAAGAAGAGAATCGGGAGACAGATGAGAAAGACAGACAGATAAGAGAAAGCAAATCGGGATTCAGAAGAGAAATCGGGAAGAGGAGAGTTTTCGAAGAGGAGAGAGTTTCGGAGTTATCGAAGAGAAGAGAAGAGGAGAGTTAGGGATTTTGGTTTTGGGTTTGGGGGAAAAATTAGGTTTTAGGTAGGGGGAAATCAAAATTTTTTTGGTTTAGGGGGAAATAATTTTGGTTTAGAGGGAAATTAATTTGGTTTCCCGGGTTTATTTGGGTTGAGATTAATTAATTCATATTTTCTTAATTTAGTCGCTAATTGGTCGCTAATTAGTCGCTAATAGTCATAATAATTAAACTAAAATTTTAATATTTAGAAACTAAATATTAGTCATAATTAAACTAAAAGTTTAATATTTTGAAACTAAAAGTTCAATATTTTGAAACTAATTAGTCATAATTTACAATTTAATATAAACACATAATTATTTATTTTAATAGAAACATAATTATTAATAATATTTGATACAAGCATAATTATCCAAATTGATACAAATATTTTACACAAGCATAATTAGTTAGGAGGATCTTCGTCTTCATCTACTTCATCGTCTGAAGATGATAAATTACATTGAAATTCATCTTCTGGTTCTGCATCTTCGACATCATAATCAAGATTTATTGGTTCATTTATTTCTTCTAAATTATCGAAAACCAGATCTTCAATAGTAGTCACCAAGACAGCATCATCATTTTCTGTTTGCAAAAGAGTCGGTTCTTTGTTCTCATATTCTCCTGCAATGTTTCCCCTCGGATTAACTTTTAAAACATTGAGCCATTCCTTCCTTGGCTTCTTTGTGTATGGATAGGGAATATAGCAAACTTGATGCGCCTGGGAGGCTGTTTAGGAATATCAACACAAATATGAGTTACGCATATATATATTATCGACATTAAAAAATAATATATATATATATATATATACGTACCTAGAATAAATGGTTCGTATTTATTATATTTTCTCGATGATAGAACGTCTACAACGCCACCATTGCTCATTCGAGTGCCTCTACCCATAACAGGGTCATACCACTTACACTTAAAAAGTGTGATTCTCAAATTGACCATCCCCTTATACTCGAGTTCTATAATATCAGTTAAAGTCCCGTAGAAATCCGCTGCATCGGATGCATCAGTGTAATTTTCACCTTTAACACAGACTCCATAGTTACAAGTCTTTCGTCCAACACCATGATCACGTGTATGAAATAAGTAGCCTCTTGTAAAATACATTGGCCATGTTTTGACCTTGTTCAAAGGTCCATGCACTATCTCTTGAACCCAGGTAGGAAATGGATTTGTGGCGTTTTAGTAAGAAATCTGCATTTTAGTCACAATATTATATTAGAATTATTTATAATATATAATAAAAATATTTTTAATAAGGATTATATAAAGACATACATAATCTTTAACCCATAAATGATATTCGTCAGCTCTTTTGGTGGAGAGTTCTTTTTCCGAGAGTCCCGGATATTTTGCACCAATAAAATCCTCGAACATACTATATATAAAAGACCAACACAAATGTATGAGATTTTTTTTTGTGTGGATTATATATATAATATTTATTTTACTTAATCGATATAAACATAATTATACCTCTCAATTGGCTGAAAATAGTCACAATTTCGTAATACATATGCATGTGCGCATTGTAGGTCTCTTTCAGACAGCCATACTTAATTCATTTCTCCACTTGGACGGCCGATGTGAGTAAATATAGGAGGTACTCCAGGGACATGATATTCATGGGCTTCACCTTGATCAAATCGTGTTAACCTGACCAAATGAGTAAAGTAAATGACTTTCAAATTAATGATAACAGTTTTAATTGCGCATTGGTTTTTCCGTCTCGTAATGTGAACCCGTTGCCTGGTTTCCTTCTGGTCAATACTCATTCAACATTTCGCACACCGAATTCACTAACTTTTCACTCATATTATACTCCGCCTTATTTTGCATGACTCAAGCAGCTAACGATAATTGTGAGTGACCTTCCTGGCAACCATCGTATAATGGATTTTTTGCGCCTTCTAACAAGTCGTAGAATTTCGTTGAATGATTACGTATTGGTTCTTCTACATTTTGAGAACTACCCTCATTATAGTTATCATCTAACCCCACATTATAACGAAAAGCATCATTCACCATATCAACATATGGATTTTCTACTACATTACCCACATATACATTATCTACTTCTTGATCACTACCAACATAACTTGTTCCTATATCCATATTGATTTCTTCCCCATGTTTATACCAAATATAATAATCAGGCATAAATCCATTGCTAAAAAGATGATTCCAAATTCTTTTTCCCGACATAAATTTATCGTTCTTACAACGACTACAAGGACAATGGAACATAC
>NW_010922147.1:0-3293 GCF_000633955.1 Camelina sativa | reverse complement strand
TACGACTACGTTACGACCCACCGAAAGTGTCGCATAATAGTCGCTAAATAACGACTACTACGCGACAACCTGTACGACCCGCCGATATTGTCGTAATATAGTCGCCTAATTTGGTGACTTGTATGCGTCTACCTAGATAGTCGTAACTGAGGGACTATATAACGACAAGGTTACGACTGCATTTATAATTCTATATATTAGTCGTAACGTAGTCGTTAAATGGCGACTATTTTGACGACTACTGAATTTGGTCGCAATTTAGCGACTACTGTACGATAGTTTTTATTTAGTAATAAAATAGTCGTAACGGAGTAACCAAAGAGTCGCTAAATTTAGCGACTGAATAATAGTCGTAAAATGTAGTCGGCTATGACATGTTTTCTTGTAGTGGTATAAATGTTGTCTAAACACTCCNAAACTCTTATAATTAGTCAAATGCATTGGATTGATACATATTTTGACCCTAGAAACAGTAACAAAGATTTTTACTGCTTTGAATTAATGTTATCTCGGTTTTAGCCTACTTTCTCTGTTTAAGCCTGTTTTGGGATAAAACGGGTTTACTTGATATCTAAACACTCCAAATTCATCCCAAACTCTTACAATTAGTCAAATGCATTGGATTGTCACACATTATGATCCTAGAAACAGTAACAAATTGTTTCCTGCTTCGAATCAATGTTTTCTCGGTTTTAGCCTGTTTTAGACAAAATGGGTATGTCTTGTCTAAACACTCTAAATTCAACCCAAACTCTTATGAATAGTCAAATGCATTAGATAGTTACATATTTTGACCCTAGAAAGAGTAACACAACTGTTTACTGCTTCGAATCAATGTTTTCTCGGTTTTAGCTTGTTTCGGGACAAAATGGGTATAAGTCTTGTCTAAATACTCCAAGTTCAACCCGAACTCCTATAATTAGTCTAATGCATTGGATTGTAAGACATTCTGACCCTAGAAACAGTAACAAAGCTCTTTACTGCTTTGAATCAATGTCTTATTGGTATTAACCTGTTTCGGGACAAAATGGGTATAAGTCTTGTCTAAATACTCCAAGTTCAACCCGAACTCCTATAATTAGTCTAATGCATTGGATTGTAAGACATTCTGACCCTAGAAACAGTAACAAAGCTCTTTACTGCTTTGAATCAATGTCTTATTGGTATTAACCTGTTTCGGGACAAAATGGGTATAAGTCTTGTCTAAATACTCCAAGTTCAACCCGAACTCCTATAATTAGTCTAATGCATTGGATTGTAAGACATTCTGACCCTAGAAACAGTAACAAAGCTCTTTACTGCTTTGAATCAATGTCTTATTGGTATTAACCTGTTTCGGGACAAAATGGGTATAAGTCTTGTCTAAATACTCCAAGTTCAACCCGAACTCCTATAATTAGTCTAATGCATTGGATTGTAAGACATTCTGACCCTAGAAACAGTAACAAAGCTCTTTACTGCTTTGAATCAATGTCTTATTGGTATTAACCTGTTTCGGGACAAAATGGGTATAAGTCTTGTCTAAATACTCCAAGTTCAACCCGAACTCCTATAATTAGTCTAATGCATTGGATTGTAAGACATTCTGACCCTAGAAACAGTAACAAAGCTCTTTACTGCTTTGAATCAATGTCTTATTGGTATTAACCTGTTTCGGGACAAAATGGGTATAAGTCTTGTCTAAATACTCCAAGTTCAACCCGAACTCCTATAATTAGTCTAATGCATTGGATTGTAAGACATTCTGACCCTAGAAACAGTAACAAAGCTCTTTACTGCTTTGAATCAATGTCTTATTGGTATTAACCTGTTTCGGGACAAAATGGGTATAAGTCTTGTCTAAATACTCCAAGTTCAACCCGAACTCCTATAATTAGTCTAATGCATTGGATTGTAAGACATTCTGACCCTAGAAACAGTAACAAAGCTCTTTACTGCTTTGAATCAATGTCTTATTGGTATTAACCTGTTTCGGGACAAAATGGGTATAAGTCTTGTCTAAATACTCCAAGTTCAACCCGAACTCCTATAATTAGTCTAATGCATTGGATTGTAAGACATTCTGACCCTAGAAACAGTAACAAAGCTCTTTACTGCTTTGAATCAATGTCTTATTGGTATTAACCTGTTTCGGGACAAAATGGGTATAAGTCTTGTCTAAATACTCCAAGTTCAACCCGAACTCCTATAATTAGTCTAATGCATTGGATTGTAAGACATTCTGACCCTAGAAACAGTAACAAAGCTCTTTACTGCTTTGAATCAATGTCTTATTGGTATTAACCTGTTTCGGGACAAAATGGGTATAAGTCTTGTCTAAATACTCCAAGTTCAACCCGAACTCCTATAATTAGTCTAATGCATTGGATTGTAAGACATTCTGACCCTAGAAACAGTAACAAAGCTCTTTACTGCTTTGAATCAATGTCTTATTGGTATTAACCTGTTTCGGGACAAAATGGGTATAAGTCTTGTCTAAATACTCCAAGTTCAACCCGAACTCCTATAATTAGTCTAATGCATTGGATTGTAAGACATTCTGACCCTAGAAACAGTAACAAAGCTCTTTACTGCTTTGAATCAATGTCTTATTGGTATTAACCTGTTTCGGGACAAAATGGGTATAAGTCTTGTCTAAATACTCCAAGTTCAACCCGAACTCCTATAATTAGTCTAATGCATTGGATTGTAAGACATTCTGACCCTAGAAACAGTAACAAAGCTCTTTACTGCTTTGAATCAATGTCTTATTGGTATTAACCTGTTTCGGGACAAAATGGGTATAAGTCTTGTCTAAATACTCCAAGTTCAACCCGAACTCCTATAATTAGTCTAATGCATTGGATTGTAAGACATTCTGACCCTAGAAACAGTAACAAAGCTCTTTACTGCTTTGAATCAATGTCTTATTGGTATTAACCTGTTTCGGGACAAAATGGGTATAAGTCTTGTCTAAATACTCCAAGTTCAACCCGAACTCCTATAATTAGTCTAATGCATTGGATTGTAAGACATTCTGACCCTAGAAACAGTAACAAAGCTCTTTACTGCTTTGAATCAATGTCTTATTGGTATTAACCTGTTTCGGGACAAAATGGGTATAAATGTTGTCTAAACACTCCAAATTCAACCCAAACTCTTATAATTAGTCAAATGCATTGGATTGATACATATTGACCCTAGAAACAGTAACAAAGCTGTTTACTGCGTTGAATCAAATTTATATCGGTTTTAGCCTACTTTCTATGTTTAAGCTTGTTTTGGGATAAAACGGGTTTACTTGATGTCTAAAC
>NW_010922146.1:7485-8002 GCF_000633955.1 Camelina sativa | reverse complement strand
CTCTCTTCACTCTTACAATTCTAAACCTAATTCCGCTTAAACCAACAGATAGAGTAACATAGCTGGTTACAGCTTCAAATCAATTTTGTCTCTCGGTTTTAGCCTATTTTTTCTGTTTAAGCCTGTTGTGGGATAAAATGGGTTTAAATGTTGGCTAAACACTCCAAATTCATCCCGAACTCTTACAATTAGGCAAATGCATTGGATTGTCACACATTGTGACCCTAGAAACAGTAACAAAGCTGTTTACTACTTAGAATCAATGTTTTCTCGGTTTTAGCCTGTTTCGGGACAAAATAGGTATAATTGGTGTCTAAACACTCCAAATTCAACCGAAACTCTTATAATAAGTCAAATGCATTGGATTGTTACATATTTTGACCCTAGAAATAGTAACATAGCTGTTTACTGCTTCGAATCAATGGTTTATCTCGGTTTTAGTCTGTTTTTTAGATTTAAGTCTGTTTTGGGATAAAACGGGTTTAAGTGTTGTCTAAACACTCCAAATTCATCCCGA
>NW_010922146.1:2387-2841 GCF_000633955.1 Camelina sativa | reverse complement strand
GTTTTCTCGGTTTTTGCCTGCTTCGGGACAAAATGGGTAAAAGTGGTCTCTAAACACTCCAAATTCAACCCGAACTCTTATTAGTCAAAATGGTTGGAATGTTACATATTTTGACCCTAGAAAGAGTAACATAGCTGTTTACTGCTTCTTTCACTGTTTTCTCTCGGTTTTAGTCTGTTTTCTCGGTTTAAGCTTGTTTGGGGATAAAATGGGTTTAAATGTTCTCTAACACTCCAAATTCATCCCGAACTCTTACAATTAGTCAAATGCATTGGGTTGTCACACATTGTGACCCTAGAAACAGTAACAAAGCTGTTTACTACTTAAAATCAATGTTTTCTTGGTTTTTGCCTGCTTTGGGACAAAATGGGTATAATTAGTGTCTAAACATTCCAAATTCAACCGGAACTCTTCTAATAAGTCAAATGCATTGGATTGTAACATATTATGACCC
>NW_010922146.1:0-319 GCF_000633955.1 Camelina sativa | reverse complement strand
TAGGCAAATGCATTGGATTTTCACACATTATGACCCTAGAAACAGTAACAAATCTGTTTACTACTTAGAATCAATGTTTTCTCGGTTTTTGCATGTTTCGGGACAAAATGGGTAAAAGTGGTCTCTAAACACTCCAAATTCAACCCGAATGCTTATAATTAGTCAAATGGATTGGATTGTTACATACTATGACCCTAGAAAGAGTGACATAGTTGTTTACTGCTTCGAATCAATGTTTTCTCTCGGTTTTTGCCTGTTTTCTCTATTTAAGTTTGTTTTGGGATAATACGGGTTTAAGTGTTGTCTAAACACTCCAAAT
>NW_010922145.1:5708-8012 GCF_000633955.1 Camelina sativa | reverse complement strand
TTCGAATCAATGTTTTCTCGGTTTTAACTTGTTTCGGGACAAAATGGATAAAAGTGATGTCTAAACACTAGAAATTCATCACGAACTCTTACAATTAATCAAATGCATTGGAATGTCACACATTCAGACCCTAGAAACAGTCATAAAGCTGTTTACTGCTTCGAATCAATGTTTTCTCGGTTTTAGCCTGTGGTTGGCAACAAAAACACGAGATAATTAGTCAAATGCATTGGATTGTTACATTTTTTTACCCTAGAAAGAGTAACATAGCTGTTTACTGCTTGGAATCAATATTTTCTCTCGGTTTTAGCCTGTTTTGGGATAAAACGGGTTTACGTGTTGTCTAAACACTCCAAATTCATCCCGAACTCATACAATTAGTCAAATGCATTGGATTGTCACAGATTCTGACTCTAGAAACAGTAACAAAGCTGTTTACTGCTTCGAATCAATGTTTTCTTGGTTTTAGCCTATTTCGGGACAAAATGGGTAAAAGTGGTGTCTAAGCACTCCAAATTCAACCCAAACTCTTACAATTAGTCAAATGCATTGGAGTGTTACATATTTTGACCATAAAAAGAGTAACATAGCTGTGTACTGCTTCGAATCAATGTTTTCTCTCGGTTTTAGCCTGTTTTCTTGGTTTAAGTCGGTTTTTGGATAAAACGGGTTTAAGTGTTGTCTAAACACTCCAAATTCATCCCGACCTCTTACAATTATTCAAATGCGTTGTATTGTCAAACATTCTGACCCTAGAAACAGTAAAAAAGCTGTTTACTGCTTCGAATCAATGTGTTCTCTCGGTTTTAGCCTGTTTTCTCGGTTTAAGCCTGTTTTAGGATAAAACGGGTTTAAGTGTTGTCTAAACACTCTAAATTCATCCCGAACTCTTACAATTAGTCAAATCCATTATATTATCACAGATTCTGACCCTAGAAACAGTAACAAAGCTGTTTACTGCTTTGAATCAATGTTTTCTCGGTTTTAGCCTGTTTCGGGACAAAATGGGTAAAAGTGGTGTCTAAACACTCCAAATTCAACCCGAACTCTTATAATTAGTCAAATGCATTGGATTGTTACATATTTTGACCCTAGAAAGAGTAACATAGCTGTTTACTGCTTCGAATCAATGTTTTCTCTCGGTTTTAGCCTGTTTTCTCGGTTTAAGCCTGTTTTGGGATAAAACGGGTTTAAGTGTTGTCTAAACACTCCAAATTCATCCCGAACTCTTACAATTAGTCAAATGCATTGGATTGTCACACATTCTGACCCTAGAAACAGTAACAAAGCTGTTTACTGCTTCGAATCAATGTTTTCTCGGTTTTAGCCTGTTTCGGGACAAAATGGGTAAAAGTGGTGTCTAAACACTCCAAATTCAACCCGAACTCTTATAATTAGTCAAATGCATTGGATTGTTACATATTTTGACCCTAGAAAGAGTAACATAGCTGTTTACTGCTTCGAATCAATGTTTTCTCTCGGTTTTAGCCTGTTTTCTCGGTTTAAGCCTGTTTTGGGATAAAACGGGTTTAAGTGTTGTCTAAACACTCCAAATTCATCCCGAACTCTTACAATTAGTCAAATGCATTGGATTGTCACACATTCTGACCCTAGAAACAGTAACAAAGCTGTTTACTGCTTCGAATCAATGTTTTCTCGGTTTTAGCCTCTTTCGGGACAAAATGGGTAAAAGTGGTGTCTTAACACTCCAAATTTAACCCAAACTTTTATAATTAGTCAAAAGAATTGGATTGTTACATATTATGACCTTAGAAACAGTAACAAAGCTGTTAACTACTTCGAATCAATGTGTTCTCTCGGTTTGAGCCAGTTTTCTTGGTTTAAGCCTATTTTAGGATAAAACGGGTTTAAGTGTTGTCTAAACACTCCAAATTCAACCCGAAGTCTTACAATTAGTCAAATCCATTGGATTGTAACACATTCTGACCCTAGAAACAGTAACAAACCTGTTAACTGCTTCAAATCAATGTTTTCTCGGTTTTAGCCTGTTTCAGGACAAAATGGGTAAAAGTGGTGTCTAAACACTCCAAATTCAACCCAACTCTTATAATTAGTCAAATGCATTGGATTGTTACATATTTTGACCATAGAAAGAGTAACATAGCTGTGTACTACTTCGAATCAGTGTTTTCTCTCGGTTTTAGCCTGTTTTCTTGGTTTAAGCCTATTTTGGGATAAAACGGGTTTAAGTGTTGTCTAAACAGTACAAATTCATCCCGAAATCTTACAATTTGTCAAATTCATTGGATTGTCACAGATTCTGACCCTAGAAACAGTAACAAA
>NW_010922145.1:2796-3581 GCF_000633955.1 Camelina sativa | reverse complement strand
ATGGTTTAGTGAGGTCCATGAGTCCAAGCTTTGAGTGTATGTACTCACACACCTGTGGGCTAGCTGCTTTTGTGAATACATCGGCCAATTGTTCGGAGCTCTCGCTGTGACACGGGATGGTGACGCCTAGTTGGATTTGCTCTCGAACTTTGTGACAATCGACTTCGATATGTTTTGTCCTCTCGTGGAAAACCGAGTTGGTTGCAATATGGATAGCTGCTTCATTATCACAATGCATAGTGATGGGCGTGGTAATTTCAACTCCAAGGTCTTGAAGTAGATTCTTGAGCCACATCAACTCAGTAGTAAGTTTGCGCAACGCCCTATACTCCGACTCCGCACTAGATAGAGATATCACTTTCTGTTTCTTGCTCTTCCATGTCACTAGGTTGCCTCCTAGAAAGGTACAGTAGCCGGTTGTTGATCGTCGGTCATCTCGGTCTCCAGCATAGTCCACATCACAATAGCCTACAAGCTCCGTGTTGTTGTTGCATCCCATCCAAATACCCTGGCCCGGTGATCCTTTGATAAACTTGAGAATCCGGTTGACTATGTTCCAGAGGTGGATCTTTGGAGCTTGCATGTGCTGACTAGCCTGATTCACGGCAAAACAAATATTTGGTCGTGTAATAGTTAAGTAAATGAGCTTACTGACCAATCTTCTATATTGGGCTACATTCTCAAATGGTTGGTCTTCTAGCTCCCCCTCACGACAGACTTTGTAGTTCTCATCCAGCGGTGTACTAACCGGTCTTGATCCAAGTTTCCCTACATCACTTAAGAGA
>NW_010922145.1:0-219 GCF_000633955.1 Camelina sativa | reverse complement strand
CAACCGAATGCCAACAAAAATCCTAAGCGACCTAACTCCTTTTGAAATTCTTACTAAAACTAAACCATCATTAAACCATTTACGAGTATTTGGCTGTGTGGGTTTCGTTTTGATTCCAGGAGAGCAGCGGAGTAAACTAGATGGAAAGAGTACCAAATCATGTTTATTGGTAACTCAACCACACAAAAAGGCTACAAGTGCTATGATCCGGTCAATGGC